>NC_056746.1:309814690-309892190 GCF_019279795.1 Protopterus annectens | reverse complement strand
CTGTTGTGTGCAGTCACCTTCAATAAACAGGACGTATTATTGCTCCTACTGCGTGCTGGTTCCTTCTAGATTGAAATAGTGATATTTATTTGTTGTTTCTGTTCACTATTTTGCTATTTGAACTCTCACTTGAGCAAATGTTTTTTTTTGTGCTAAAAAAAAAAAGTGAATGCTCATGTGAGTCAATGTTCTTCCTAATGGAGTTTCTGACAGGAGTCTATTGAATGGGATCACAGTACAGCAAGGTAAGGGAAATTGCCCTTACCTTACTGTTGTGCAATCTTGGAGTTAGTTTATATAATTAGCAGGAGATGTGGGTGGTGCAGGGCAGCTTGCCCCCCATGGAAAAAACAGAAAGCAATAATATTTCACTATTTAGAGAGTCATGTTTATGAGTGTTCACTGTTTCATGAGACACACTTTTATGTAGATATATGAATATTTTTTTTTTGTTTACAGGCATTCTGCTTGCTACTGCCAGCATCACAAGGTAAGGTATGTACTTCATTTGTGTGTGTGTGTGTGTGTGTGTGTTTATTTATATATATATATATATATATATATATATATATATATATATATATATATATATATATATATATATCTATCTATGCCATACACACACACTCACACACACACACACACACACACACACACACACACACACACACACACACACGCACACGCGCACACACACACACACACACACACACACACACACACACACACACACACACACACACACACACACACACACACGGGTCTAGGTTAGAAGATCGACAGCCGACATCACCGACAATGGATTAGCGGGCACCAGATGATCAACACTCGGAAGACCGACGCTACGGATGAAAACGCCGACGCCAGGGATAGTGACTTGGAAAGAAGGCTGTGTGAGTATGCGGGGGTGACGGACGTTAGGGTGCGAGTAAGGGAAGTGTGGATAGTGACAGTCTGTGGGGATAGGGGTGGGTTAAGTGAGTTAGAGTTAGGGCGTGGGTTAGGTAAGTGTGCGGTAGTGGTATTTTTTGGGTTAGGGGCGGGTTAAGTGAGTTAGGGTTAGGGCGCGGGTTAGGTAAGTGTGCGGTAGTGGCAGTTTTTGGGTTAGGGGCGGGTTAAGTGAGTTAGGGTTAGGGCGCGGGTTATGTAAGTGTGCGGTAGTGGTATTTTTTGGGTTAGGGGTGGGTTAAGTGAGTTAGGGTTAGGGCGCGGGTTAGCTGAGTGTGCGATAGTGACGGACCTTAGGGTAAGGGTTTGGGTTAGGGTTGTACATAGTTGTGTGTGTGAGGTTTAGTGTGGGTTTGTGAGGCTTTTGGTGTGCTTGTGTTCTGTGTGTGGTTTTTGGATAGGGGATGTGTTTTGTTAGTTGATTGTTGTTATTGTGGTGTGTGCAGTGTATGGGGTTTCATGTTTGTGGACTGTTGGTTACTTGTTTGTCGGGCATGTGAGGTGTCGTGGTTATGGTTTGTCGATTATGTGGTGTCGATGTTTCTGTTGTCGGTGAAAGTAGCTGTCGATGTTATAACCTAGAACCACACACACACACAGACACACACACACACACACACACACACACACACACACACACACACACACACACACACACACACACACACACACACACACACACACATGATATTTATAAAATGTGCGTATTTGTGTGAAGGGGCATATATGCTCTCAGCTACCCCTGATATTGCAGAATATCTCTGATTTTTTATGTCATAGTTTGGTCTGTCTGCTCTTTTCTAAAGTTTGTGTTTTTCCTGGAAAAGTGATGAGGATTGCAATTAGTAATAATGATGACAGCCTTTTGAGATTTAGACATAATAGCCTTCAAGAGAACGCATGTTGATGCAAAGCCTGTTATCAGCAAATTTTTAGCTTTTATTTTTATTCTTGAGATAAGAGGTTAAGATGTGTGTATGGGAAAGGAGTTGTTGCATACTATATTCTGACAGTAGTGAGCTGAAAAGAAATTCCTGATTGTCTGTTAATATATATATATTTATGCATTCATTTAATATAAACACTTGAGGTGTACATTCACAATCATACAAGTGGCTGAAATTGATTGTCACTGTGTGTGCGTGTGTGTGTGTGTGTGTGTGTGTTATATATATATATATATATATATATATATATATATATATATATTTATATTGAAAGAAACACTCACACCTGCAGTCAGGAAACAGAATATTTAATGTTTACAGCTTCTGTCCAGAATCTTCACTGTACTTCATCAGAATAAAAGAGAACACAATAACACAACATTTAAACATCATTGCACCAATAATTAACCTATAAAACACTATAACCCTAATCATTAATTAAGCACTTAAAGTACCCACAGTTAAATGATGCATATAGACTATATTATTGTGGCTACCTTGTTTTATCGAAGTTCCAAAACTTGGAAACCCATATGGCTGAGACCATATGATCGAAGTTTTGAAACTTTGAACACTGAATTAAAATCACTGTACAGCACGGAATGGAAGATTTACTGTTTTTCTCACTGTAGTGTGATCTCAGAGTTGGTATATTTAAGTAGCAGGGGGTGTGGGAGTGCAGGAGGGTTTGCTCCCCCTGCAAAAATGTAAAGGTAAAGTTTTTTTTTTTTGTTTGGTGGTTTTGTTGTGTTTTCAAAGTTTCAGAACTTTGATCATATGGTCTCATGTATATGGGTTTCGCAGTTTGAAACTTCGACAAAACAACATAGACCCATAATATTATACATGCACTTTTATAAATATATAAAAAATGGTTAAATAAATTATCATTACAAATCATAAACTATATATTAAAGCATAACATACAACTAATAAATCATTAATAATTCAGCTCTCTATTTTTTAGAAGACATTTTATATTAATAGTTCATTAAAACCAGGAAATATGTCTAATTGCATTTTAATTTACCACATCATTTCAACTGCTTCTAATACATTTTTCTAGTCAACTCTCCTATAATTTAATAATACATTATCTGACAAAGAAAAGTACAATTTTCTAAAATGTATACATATTCTGGTATGTTTATACAAAACATTGGTTTTGCCCTTAATTTTGATAGCATACAGATGCTCTTTAATTTTTTTTGATAATTTCCTAGTAGTCATCCCTACATAAAATGCATCACAGACGGAGAAGACTGATAGATATAATAAATCTTCACCTAGGTAATTGTACCTCCTTTTATACCCTTAGATGTGTCACAGCACCACTCCTACCTCCCTTTTAATACCAGCAATCTAATTATTCACAATGCCAACACATACTATCTCAGCACAGCTCAAGCTGTTAGTTATTGCCACACTTTTACCTTGCCTAACCACAGCCTACCTCATAACCTCCTTTGAACACCCTCAGTATCTTAATATTCACTTCCCTCCTAAACATGCTACATTAACTCTCAACATCTCCTACAATCACATAAATATAACCTCACTGCCAAGCTACCTACTAGCAAGATACCATAGACTGACCCACATCAAGTATAATAATTTAAAAACCAGGAAATCTCTATACCTAAATTGCCATTTTTTACAATCCTAGGTATAGACCCAAAAGCAACTCCTTACAAGATGGTGGCATCCACCCAAATCCAGGACCAGCCAGTACATCAACATCTATCCATCTTAACCCTACTCCCTTTATCTCATCTACCCCTACTACACTCGCTAATTCGCTATACATTGCACAACTCAATATACGCAGCGTTAATAACAAACTTGCACACCTCCATGCTCTATTGGATGTGCAATCTTTTGATATACTTTGCCTACAGAGACATGGCTAAAACCCTATACCCTAAATACTGAAATCACCCCACCTGGATACAACATTATAAGGCAAAAATAGGAAAGGTGGGGGAGTAGCAATCCTTTTCACAAATAGCCTACAAGTTACCTCCTTGGACTATACACTACCCCCAGAAAGCAACGCGGAAATCCTTGCTTCCAAACTTCAGCTAAATTCTAGTAAATCCATATACATCATCTGTATCTACTTACCTCCTGGTAACAATATCAATATACTTGAGGATATCCTCAGCTCCCTCTCACCTTACTTCCCACAAGAAACTATTATCCTAGGAGATTTCAATATCGACTGGAAGTGTATCAGTGCTGAACATCCTACTTCCCATATTAACCTGCATGACTTTTCACAAATCATTTCCTCCCCAACCAGAATTAATAAACTAAACAAGAAAGAAACTATCTTAGACTGGATTCTCATAAATAAACACCACCATACTTATACAGTAGGAATTTTCCCAGACAATATCAGTGACCATTCGTTAACCTACCTTATCAAACAAAAGACCAATATTCCCCTTACAGCCGCATATAGGACAATAAGGTCCAATAAGGACTTCAACCCTGAACTATTCCAAAATGAACTTAGGGCATGCAATTGGTCCTCCTTAAAAAGCCTCTCGATAGAAGAGGCTGTTAAATACTTTAACACAAAATTCTTAGCCATCCTAGACCAGCATGCTCCAAAACGTACTATAAGAATTAGGGCTAAGCCAGACCCCTGGCTCTCTAAAGACACCAGACAAAAAATGCTACTCAGAAACAAAGCTTGGACCAGATGGAGAACTGCCAAAGGTACTTTAGATCACCTAACTTTTAGACAAATGAGAAATGAAACAAAAAAGCTATTCTCTCAGGTAAAAAACAGTTTTACAACAAAATGCAACAAAAACACCAGAGTAACCCACAAAGGTTTTGGACAAGCATCAATAGACTGCTTCACCCAGGCCAAACTAGGACACCAACCCCACTAGGTAGTCAATGGGAAAACCCAAAGCAAACTGCTAATGACTTTAATACCTTCTTTTCGGAAGCTATACAATCTCTTGCAAACCAACTTTCCCCTAACAGCTCAACCCTTCCTACCTCCTTTACTAGCTCTCTCCCCACATTTCAAATACAACCTATCCCAATACACTCCATCTGTAAACTCATCCACAACTAAAACCTTGCACCCCATCAGCCGACCAGCTACCTGCAGAATACCTGCAGAAAGCAGATAGAGCTGTTGCCTATCCAATAGCCATCCTCATAAACAGAACCATAAATGAGGGAACAATTCCATCAGTCTGGAAAATCTCTCACATTATCCCCATACACAAAGGAGGGAACTCTAATGAACATTCTAACTATCGTCCTATAGCTCTACTATCCCCCTTGGCAAAAATAATGTAAAAATGCATTCAGAAACAACTACTCAACCATCTAATTCAAAATAACTTACTTGCTGATTGCAACATGGCTTTAGGCCATTGCATAGTACCACAACAAAAACAGAAATAATAATATTCTTACATCTGCTCTCTTTATTGACCTGTCAAAAGCTTTTGACATGGTTAACCACTCACTGCTAATAAATATTCTCAAATCTCTTTCTCTTGGTTCTCAGGCCATAAAATGGTTCAGTTCCTACCTCACCAATAGGCACAAGCAGTTCTCTGGGAGAATCACCTATCCTTCCACCTGCCTGTTACTCTAGTTGTCCCTCAGGGCTCCATTCTAGGCCGTCTCCTTTTCTCAATCTTCATCAATGATCTATACCTAGCTATTCCACATGCCACTTGTATACAATATGCAGACGACTTGACAATAATTTGCTCAGCCAGTTACTCATCGGAACTGCAATCAAAAACTCAATCAGTATTTAGTATAGTTGAAACATGGTTTCTTCAATGTTTTCCCCTATTGAATCCTAAAAAACAAAGCTCCTACTATTTACTCCTACCCGTAAATCCACCTAAATTAATTTTTCAATTACATCTAGAAACGGAACACTCATATCTCCTGATATAACAACCAAACTCCTAGGAGTAACTATTTCCAACCACCTCTCCTTTGATACTCATATGAACAATACAGTAAAAACTGTCAACAAAAAAATGGGCTCCCTCTACAGGATTAAACCATTCCTTACTCCACTAGCCAGATCTACTATCGCCCACTCCCACCTAATCACTACACTTCTTTATGCCTCTCCTATCTATACTAACCTGTCTAAACATAATCTCCTGAAACTAGCTAAATCCTACAATGACATTGCCAGATTTGTCACTGGACAACCCATCAGAACCCATCACTGTCAGAATCTATCACAACTAGGTTGGCTGGACCTTCAGAATCAGCTAATTTATAACCAACTTACAATTGCCCATAAGACCCTTTACCAGCCTCATAAGACTCCAATACTATCTTCCCTGATCTGTCCCTACAAAAATCTGAACACCTTAAGCTCTTCTAATAAACTACTAGTTTGTACAACCAAATCCAACAACATGGCAGGGGACTCTCTCTTCTCAAATACAGTTGGGAAAAACTAGAATCTACTTCCTAGTGACCTCACATCACTTTCCTCCCTATCACATTTCAGACAGAAACTTAAAATATACCTCAGAAAACACTGGCTATGTCCTAGTTGTAACCCCAACTAACCTTTACTAGTTTGTGACACTTACTTCATTCTTACTACTTTCTCTTCTTAGACAAAGTTATTTACTTCTGCTGAAATGATAAATACAAGCTAAGTAACCAGCTATAAATTACTTTGGAAGAGCGTTAACCAGATGATATTTCCTACTTTAGACTGGAATTGGAAATTAATTATTTTGTCATATGTTTTTAATTTGTACTTTGTCATATTGAAAAGAACTGTATCAATGTGCTAAAAGTTATCCTTTGTAACGGTCAAATTAATTTTTAATAATTTTTTTTTTTGTTTTTTTTTTATTATGGAGCTTATCTCCCCGGGCCTCTACTGAAAATGGACATATATCCAATTGGACTAGCCCGGTCAACAAATGTAAAATAAATAAAATAAAATAAATAATAAAACCTGTAGAGTTACATATAAAATGTCCTTTTATACACAGAACTGTTTTGAAATGAGAAACTTTAATATTTTTACCTTCTATTATGTGACTGCATGCTGTACAAAAACACATTTAAACATTCCCTTATCTTTATGTGTAATGTGACCTAAAACCTTTGTACTATCATTCTCTAATATACGCTTGAGACAAATAGATCTCTTATAAGTACAAGTCAGAACAGACCCAACTGCTTTAATGATATTATAATTTCCTTTCAATATTTTCCAGTTATTTAAAATAACATTTTTAATTTTGTTACTATCAACTGACATTCATAAAATAGAAGTATTGCTAAAAATATTATCATCATGTACACCTACATTATGAATCCCAGAAGTTAATGTATGTATGTATCTTTCGGCTTTTCCCGGTTAGGGGTCGCCACAGTGGAACTCCGGTCCGCTAATGATTGGCAGTAGATTTTTACATACCGAGTTTCCAGCCCTGACGTACAACCTTCAACGAAGGTACGCCCATTCACGCATGTCTCCACACAGAAGATGCTTTAGCTGAGAATCGAACAGGACGTCTTACTGTGAGGCAACAACGCTACCACAGCACCACCACCGCAGTTAATCCCAGAAGTTAATATAGGTGGAAAATGTGTATTTCTTTTAGACTGTATTTCATCTGCAATGTTGTTCAGTTTATTTAAATTATAACCCCTGGAATCAAAAATGTTATTAATTACAATCATCCCTTGCAAAAAAAAAAGTTCATCCATAGTCAAACGGGACAATCTAATCATCTGACCGCATGGCATACTTTTCATATGAAATGGATGCACACTAGAAAACTACACATTATTAACATAACGAGATTTCCTAAAAATACTACTATAAAGTTGATTTTTTGACATCTAAAAAATTAAAAGACAATCCTATAGAGCCTAAACTCAGCTCTATGATTTAATAAAGGAAACTCATAAACTTCTTCTATAGACCCACAGTATCTAAAAAATAAATCATCTACAAACCTTTTGTAAAATAAAAATTTTTCTGAAAAAAGTATAATCTTAGGAAAGATATTTGTATCTCACCATCCCACCACTAGATCAGTAGATGAAGAAGCAACAGCAGGCACCATAGCTACTCCCTTAGTTGCTGATAGATTGTACCATTAATTACAAAAAATTATTTTCCAGTATTTCCATCAACAAACAAAAAGTATTTTTCTTGACATTAGATAACTTAGTTCATTTAAGTACATAGTTAAGTAGGTAGATGGACGTAAACACTTAATATGGAATACTAAGCTGGAATTACCCTTTTTAGACCATGTAGCCCCTATCTGAAATAAAAAAAAAAAGATACATTCATACATGAAGGAAAAGGCATAAAGAGGTTGGATGGGTGGGGATTATAAACACCTGAATGTTATATATTGTAAAAAAAATGATGGTGAGTTAAGACTTAAAAATCCTGTTGTATTTCTTGCATCCTTAGGCATGCATACATTTATTGGAAGCATTAAAGAATAAAGGACATAATTTATTTATTTATTTATTTATTTATTGACTGATATTTATTTACACTTGTTTGCAAAGAAAGTCCAGCTGGCCACAGGTGCCCATTTTCAACAGAGGTTCGGGAAAAGAGTTCGAAGGTAACAGATTTAATGCAATCAATATTTATAATAACACATTTCATAATGCATTTTCAGTGACTGCATAGCATACTAGTCAGTATAATAAAATGTGTATTGATATTAACAGACATTGATACACAAACATTGTATTGAGAATTTAAAGATAGAATTGTGGTATATAAGATAGGTAGGAATAATTTAAGAAATAAATTAGAGTGAGGTATTAGAGGGGATAAGTAAATTTAAGTGTCAATAGAAAAATAGTGGCGGAGTAATTTGGTTGTGCTAATTGTAAGTAGGTGTAATAGTTTAAGCACTACATTAAGCGAAGGATTAGAAGGGGATAAGCAGGTGAAGTGATTTAGTGCTTTAAAGGGAGGTATAAGAAGGTGATAAAGGATGTTAAGAAAAGTTATGTCCCAGATGAGGAGCAGGGACAAAGCCAGGATGCAGAGAGGAAGTCTTTCAGTAATGGCTTGCAAAGATGAATGTGTGAGATAGACCTGACTAATATGAGGATTTTATTCTAAGTTCTAGCTACATTATTGGAATACAGACTGACCCAACATCTGTTTGTTGGATATATTTTGCCAGAAAAGTCTAAAAACTGACTGGAAAGTTTTCTTTGAGAAAGAGAAAAAATAAACTGATTATGTAGCTATGGAAATGCAAATAAGATAAAAAACATAGAAAATACATATAATGGGTGACAGAACATTATGGCATGAATTGCTGATGGATGCTCACTTTTATGAGAAACTATGGGAAAACTTAAAGGAGCTGTATCATAATATTATACACGAAAGGTACACTTACATTGCAAGCAAATCTCTCCCGAGGATGTTTAAATTACCACAAAAGACATAAGAATGTACCAGAAGTCCAAGATTTTCTTTGGAAATCAATATTAGGAAAATTACCTGTAAAAGGACAGATGAAACAAAATATTGTGTCATATTTGTAATGTAGAAAACCTATGAGATTTGCTTTATTATGTTGTAAAAGAGTATGGTCTGCACAATCTGAAACCAATAGTATTACGTATGTTGATGTGTGGTTTATGTTGTATGCATGGTTATATCTTACACTTTTTTTTGTATTCTTGTACGTAACAATATTATATTATTATGGGACTGAATGCTGACATGTTTGTCTGCATTATGTTTCTTAATAAAATTCCCCTAATCTTTTTTTTCAGTAAGTGCCGTGGGATCTTTTACGTCCACTTGAGCTACTGCCAACTCAGACAGATGAAACCTCACTTTATGAGAACACAGATAAAACAAAGATAAAAAAGAGAAGTAAATATCGCAGATGGTCATTTAAAAGAAAAAAATGAGCAGGGAGATGGAGCTTAAAATCTTATCTGGAAAAAAAAGTCAGGTGCAGCATGACCAGGGCTTTGCAAGCTTCAGCAGTAATGGCTTAATCACAAACTGTGGTTCAAAACGTTAGGTTCAAATAGAGCCCTTATAAATTAATGAACTACTGTGTTCTCCATCAGGCAGCAGGATAACTTAGTGTGACTGACACGTGCTGAATGAGACATACTGTGCTGATGCCAAAAAGGGTGTCTGGCTTGCTCAGCATATGGTGGAGCAAAGATTTAATTTATTATTAATATGGTAATGCAGTCAAAAGAATAAAAGTAGCAATAGCTGTACACGGAGTCTATATTCTGTGTTTGTGTGAACTGTGAACACTGATGTTGCACTAAGGGTATGTTGACATGCAATACCAAGTTGAAAGGATGACTCAACAGTTTAGTGTGATTCTGTGCTCATCACACACTTATGGCACATAACACATTTTTCACATTAAGTGCTTCCAGTTTTTTTAATATTAAATGGCCACTTTAATTTGTCCTAAGCTGCATATAGCCCTTTACGTGGAAGCACAAATATTTGTAAATGACACATCAGTAGTGTCACACAGTGTGCTTTAAGCCAAGATCCCAAAAGCTGCTCAGTACATATATAGTGTCTTTGGGAATAAAAACATAGTTTGACCTTTTGATGTTGTGTATGTGATTTGATATTTGAAATGAACTATAACCACAGCACACAGAGACATGATGAATATTAATAAAACAGCAGCATGAGAAGAGGAAGGCTCAGTGTAAAGTATATTTATGTATGGCCAGAGCTGCAGCTAATGAGGGGTGAAAGTGGGGTAGGTGGGTGTCTGTCCTACATGCAAGCTATTAGAGCGCATATTAGCAAAGTAGCAAAGTAGAGGAGTGTGCTGATTGGTCCTTTCAAGTTAACTGTGTGATCACTTTTGCTGGGTGGCAGTATTGGTAGTAATTTAAGCAGCCTCATGTGTGTGATAGGAACTTTAACAAGATACTAGCGCAATTCAATGGCTGCTGGTGACTTCAAATCAAAGGGGGGCTGCAGGAGACAGCTGAATGGGGTGGGGCTAATCTGAAATGGGTGTGGCTAACTAGAAAGGGGCAGGGCTATGTTACAGTGGGATCGACACTGACCATGTTTATCATTTTACATAAAATAAGTGCTCAGTCACTATTGCCCATGCTGGATAGTCTGTCAACCAATACTAGACTAAAGCACATTTCAGAGCTAATGAGGTGTTTAGGTTCTACTATAACACAAAAAAACAAGCATCTCTAAACAGTAAAAAAGTATTTGGTCTTGACTAAAGTATTATGAGTACACACAATATAGTAAACATACACTGTACTGTATGAAATAATCTGTATTTTGTACAAGGCCAAATCTAAAGTATGGAGATTTGTAGATCTCACTGTACTATCTTAATTTATTATTCACAATTCAAGGTCACTCTAATTCCTAATGTGCCAGTGGTTCTGAGAGACAGTAAGATGATCTCAAAGTTCATACCTTTGATATTATAGTTGCCACAGTTGGAAGGCAGAGCACATTGCTACATGCATATATAGGCTGGTTTTACCTATGCAATATGCTGCAAAAAATACTTCTTGCTCTGTTTCTTCACCCCAGATGAGCTGTGGTTTGGTCTGGAACATATCAGGTCATGCTGGATTTGATTTTTGTTTCCTTTTTCTGGACACACAAAAGGGACCATTTCAAGTTTCCCAAGAAAGTACAACTGCCAGATTTTTGCCTTATATTTTTTGTCTGTTCCTCATAAATTTTTTTTTGGAAAATCACTGGTTAATTATTGAAGATTTAATTCAGAAAATAATGACAGACATTTGGGTTTCTGACTTCATACTCATCGGGAAATTCATGTTAATGCAAAGCATTTTATTCTATCAACTTTCTAAGTTTGTAAGAGCAATATTTAAAAATCTCTCCTATGTTTAGGCTTTTGTCCCATAATTTTATGGCTTCAATCAGATTTCTTGTTCCAAGAGGTTGACAGGCATGCCTGGTATCAAATAAGTGCTTGTAGTATAGTACTAAATAAGTACCTCTATTGTGCTCCTCAGGGTATTTCTCATGTTTCTTACTTGTAATCCATTTGTCTATCTTAATTTTGTGCAAACAAATCAATAACTTTGGTTGAAGTTTGTTATGTTTTGTGTTAACTCTTTTCCTATGGAAATCATAACCAATGCATTCATTTTTTCTTGTCCCATAGTACTATGAAGAAATGTTTTAATTCTTTTCAGTGCTGAGAAACACCGTTCTGCCTCAGCAGTTGACAGTGGTGTGGTGGCTATAATCAACACCACATTGTAAATCTCTGAAAACTCACTGGTCAGTGAGTTGTCCACCAAGAACTTTAGCATCTTGCCTGCACTGCCACTTGCTGCAAAGGCGATACAAAATTCCATTCTAAGTTGTCCCCTCAACAGGAATCGATAGTTTTCTGTTGCTGCTGTGAAGAGATTTTCTGGAAACTCTTCTATGTACGCTGAAAAGTTTCCAGGCAGTAGCAGCTAAGAAGCATGAAGATGCTGATTTTCTTCAAATTGTGATGTTGCCTAGAACTATGACATCACACACTTCCTTTCCAGCAGCAGACAATGTCTGATGCAGTGGTTGGGATTTTGATGGCCCTCATCTATGTCTTGCCAGGATGTTCTCTGTCTGTAGGTACTGTTCTGTGCCAGGATGTTCTCTGTCTGTAGGTACTGTTCTGCACCAGGATGTTCTCTGTCTATAGGTACTGTTCTGCGCCAGGATGTTCTCTGTCTGTAGGTACTGTTCTGTGCCAGGATGTTCATAGGTTCATATATTCATAGGTAAGTACTAGGCTATCTGCCCATGGGCATTTATAAGCCTAGCCACAGAGTGATGGCTTTCGCCTCCCCATTAGATTAGTAACCTGGGCCTCTGTCAACAGAGCTCCTGAAGTGATCCCAGGGTAGAACTTACGATTACCCATCTACTTATCAAGATTTCTCTTGAAGAGGGTCAGAGAGGAGCACTGTCGAATATGGAATGGGATTCTATTCCAGAGTGAGAGGAGTTGCTGGGACAGGAATCTATCCCTCCAGCATGTCCTGTTTATTGTTGTACATAGGTTCAAGTCGCTAGAACGAGTGGTTCTGAGGGATCTCGTTTTTTTTGAGGTGAAGCATGTCCATTAGTTCAGAGTTTGACATGGCCCTATAGGTCAGGCATAGGTCACCTCTGAGCAGACGGTAAGCGACTGAGAAGAGCTGGAGCTTTTTTAATCGTGCTTCATAAGGTAATTGTTTAAGGCCCTTAATCCTCTTAGTGAGGTACTTCTGTGGTCTTTCTAGTTGTTGCAGGTGTCTAGTGAGGTACATCCCAAATGGGGCATTGTACTTTATTATGGGCCTAATGAGTGAGGAGTAAAGAGGCACAATCACCTCCTTGGATCTGGATGAGAAACCCTTTGTGATCAGGTGTGCCTCATAGAAGGATTTCCTGACCATTTTGGCTATGTGGTTATCAAAGGAGAGCATGCTATCTACTTGGGTACCCAGGTCCCTAATTACTTCTTCTGTACTTAGTGCATTCCCATCTATGTGGTAGTTTGTAGGTACTTTGTTTTTCCCAAATGGGATTACTATGCATTTTTTGGCATTTAGCTTGAGGCCGTGTCTTTGACACCAGGTGTTTGTCTCTGTGAGACCCTTTTGCAGGATGTCTGTGTCAGCTGGAGAGTCAATTATTGCACACAATTTACAGTCATCTGCGAACTTGGTTAGCCACAGTCCCTCCGCCTTTGCCTGTACTTCGGAGAAATATATACCGAACAGGAGGGGTTCCAGGACTGAGCCCTGTGGGACTCCGCTTGTGACTGGTTTAGAGTCAGACATGACACCTGCCACTCTTACCGTGTGGGTTCTGTCTGAGAGCCAATTGGCAACCCATCTCGTGACATGGGGGTTGATATTTAAGCTGGTGAGTTTGTCTATGATTCCCGAGTGTGGGATGGTGTTGAATGCCTTAGCGAGGTCCAGATATGCTGTGTGGACCACCTTCCCTTCATCTATGGCCTTGGTGACTGTTTTGAAGAAGTTGACCAAGTTCAGGAGGTTCTCTGTCTGTAGATTCTGTTCTGCACCAGGATGTTCTCTGTCTGTAGGTACTGTTCTATGCCAGGATGTTCTCTGTCTGTAGGTACTGTTCTGCGCCAGGATGTTCTCTGTCTGTAGGTACTGTTCTGCGACAGGATGTTCTCTGTCTGTAGGTGTTGTTCTGCACCAGGATGTTATCTGTCTGTAGGTACTGTTCTGCAATGCTGTCAACATCTGATCTGACACTGTCAGTTGCATTCAAAAATATGTGCACATCCTTTTCAACCGTGGTTGCATCTGTGGTATGACACTGAAGGTGCCTGTACAGAATGTCAATATGGGGCATTATACGATGGAAACAATCAGCCAAAACATAAATTCATCATCTTCAACTGTTCACAGTAGCCCATTTGCTTCCTGTACAGTTGCTACAGCAGATGTAGGATACTTGTACAAATAATAACACTCTGACAGCAAGTCCAAGTTTTCATACACTGCATTTACAGTACAGATATAAAAATTCCACCATGTTCCAGACATTTGTGGCATGCATCATGCTACTATATTGTCCAAGAGCAACATGACTTTGAACAGAACAAGAGGAAAAAGGCAGGAATTCCACCAAGAGTTAAAAAATGTCCTTGCTTCAGTATTATGTAGTGTGGCTCTTTGCATTTCCAGATTAAGTTGGTGGGCATAGCAGTGTACATAATCAGCATATTTAAATTCATGTCTTATGATGGCTTGGACCCCATGCTGAACTCCATTCATAGCAGATGCACCATCATAACTCTGAGCAAGCACTTTTTTATGCTGGTCTCCCAATTCTTCCTTCAGTTGTTCACTAATCACACAGCAATATGCTCTGCAGTCTGTCCAGGTAATAAAAAATATACCCCAAAATATTCCTGCACCTGGCAATTGACAACATAATGGAACACAATGGCAATGTGCCACAGCTCTGCAACATTAATGGTTTCATCTGCAATTACTGCCAAAATTTTTGCAGTATGAATCTCCTTTTTATTTCTTCTGTGTATATTGTTAGCATGCAATACAGGAGTTCATTCTGAACCATTTTTGATATCATTTTAAAAACAGTTTAAGTTTTTATGAGTTCTGACAACTTCTCATCAATTCTGCAGTTGAAGTCTACCAGTATACGGAACAATCCAGCACTCAGTGAGTCTTCAGATTCATCATAGCTTCTCAAAACTACTTGTTCTTCAGCACCCAGCTTGATGCAGTAAATTATAAGTGATGGACAGTTTTCCTTTTACTTTCTTGATGTGTCTTTCTACTTATAGTGGTATCCAGTACTTATCTGACACCTAACACCCACAGTTCCCAACATTGCTAGACTCATTTGGTTGTCAAAATGTTTAGCAGACTGTTCATGCTTTCTAGCCTTTTCTAAATTCTCTTCAGGTGATTTACACCCTTTGATGTCCAGGTGTCCTCTCCAGTAAACAATAAACATGGGAAGCAGTACAAACTGTTTGTTTCCTCACACCCGCAGATCCAGGTGTGCTTGTCCTAGACTGAGCTGCTGAAGCTGTGTGTGCATGTTTTTGATTTACTTTTACCTTGAGACTCCATCTTGATATCAGGTGTGGGTCTTTCAGTCGTCTTGATTCTTAACTTTTCATCAAAAGTCAAGTCTCTAATATTAATAGATTTTAGATAGGCCACTGTAACTGTCTGTTCTCTCATTCTGGTATTGTGGTGGCCGTAACCCTAAAGTAAACATATTACAGAAATGATTACGTGCCACTGTTGTTTACATTTTAAGTACAGTTCTCATTTCATTAAAAGCCCCCCTGTCCCCATGCCCATGACCTACATAAAGTATCTGTCTTGGCCTTACCAGGATTAAACAATATATAATAATAATAATGCATTCCATTTTGTTTTTCCAAAATACACATTAGTCCTGCAAAGCCAGAATTAAAAAAACAAAAAACAAAAAAACAACTGGGCTAATATTTCTTTGCCCACTACAGTTTCTGTTTTGATCCTTCCAAGATTAAAATACTAGATTTGTATTAGTTTAGTCATTTCATTCTCACATTGGCATAACCCCCCCCCCCCATGCCAGTTGCCTACCCAAAGTACCTGGTTTGAACCTAGAAAGTTAAAAAAAATAACAGTAACATTACTGTATTGCTTTCACATGAAAATTAGCCAAATCTCAGTGCTTGTATTCACTCCATCTTACTTCACCCACGGGCACAACAGTTTTGCAAAGGCAGAATTACAACAGTAAATAGCCAAACCAGTCATTTAATTTAGAAACAACCCCCCCCCATGCCTGTTTCCTGCCTAAAGTAGGTGGTTTGGCCTTGTCAGCATTAGCAATAATGTTTTCATTAATGTACTGATGCATGCAAATAGTCAGTTTGCATTCCATTTTAGGATCATGGGATCATAGGAGATTACTAGGCTATTGACCCAGAAGTCATTTTAAGCCTAGCTGTTTCAACCTAATGTAATACCATAGGAGTGATAGTCAGTACCCAAGATTGCATTTAGTGATGACTGCTTATATCCAGGAGGGTTGTGGTTGGTATCCCCATTAAGAATTTACGGTGCCCCATCCACTTTTCCAGGTTTCTCTTGAACAGTGTCATAGAGGTGCTTTGTTTCACATGAATTGGTAGCCTGTTACAAAAACATGGCAGTTGCTAGGAGATAAATCTGTCCCTCCAGCATGTCCAATTTAAGTTGCATGCTATATTTAAGTCCCTGGAATGGGTAGCCCTAGACTCATTTGATTTACGGATATGCAGTAAGTTCATTAGGTTTGGGTCTTGGATTGCTCTGTAGGCCAGGCATAAGTCTCCCCTATGAACTTTATATGATACGGAGTATAGTGACAAGGATTTTAGTTGATCCATGTAAGGCATATGCTGGAAGTCCTTGATCTTCTTTGTTAGATACCCTTGAGGACTCTCTAACTGCTACAGGTGTTTTGTATGGTACACGCCAAATAGTGCGTTATACTCAATTATGACCCAGATAAGTGTCGAACATAGGGGGTTATAACCTCTTTTACTCTTGAGGTGATACCTTTACCAATCAAGTGTGCTACGTGGAAAGCTTTCCTTACTATGACAGACATGTAGTGGTCGAAGTTAAGGTCACAGTCAACCTGTGATCTCAGGTCCCTTACCACTTCATAGGTACTTAGGGTATTGTTGTTGATTTGATAGCACGAAGGGACATTGTTTGTAATGAAGGGAATGATGATTAATTTCTTTGCATTCAGTATAAGACTGTGACTAGTACACCAGTCATTAGTCTGCGTAAGACCCTCTTGGAGTATACTGACATAATTTGGGGATTCAGTGACTGCACCTAGTTTGCAGTCCTCTACAAACTTGGTCATCCACAACCCCTGAGTTTTGACCTGAACTTCTGAGAAGTATATACCAAACAGTAGGGGGCCCAGCACAGACCCCTGTGGCACCCTGCTGGTAACATGTCTGTTGGTTGATGTGGGTCACCCACTTTGATAGTGTGTGTCCTGTTTGTGAGCCAATCGGCACCCCATCTTACAATGCAGGAGTTTGCATTCAGTTTGCTAGGCTTATCAATAATGCCTGAGTGTGTAATTGTGTCAAAAGCCTTTGCCAAGTCGAGGTATGGGCTGTGCACAGATTTGCCCTCATCAATGGCCTTGGCACACTTTCAAAGAAATTCATCAGATTAAACAAGCAGGATCTGCCCTTTGTGAAGCTGAATTGGGTAGGATCTAGAGTCTGCATGTCACCTATGTTTTTATTTATGAGGTCCATAATGATACATTCCATGGCCTTACAGATGAGGCTGGGCAGGCCTATGGGTCTATAATTCCCTGGTCTTTTGGTAGGGCACCTTTGTGGAGGGGAATAAATGTAGCTAGGAGAGACAGGGAGCATTTGTAAAAGGTAGGACAGAGCCCAGCAATAGTGTGCAAAAAGGATTTATGCTTTAAATCTCTGCTTAAAAAACCTAGGAAGAGAACACAGATAAGTCACATGAGTAAGTGTGGCCATTGTAATCAATGTAGGTACATAAAGGAAGGGGGTGAAATTTTGATCCCTAGGTGAGTAATATTGGTCAAAGGATAAATTGCCAGAGAATATAGTATATTTAGCTGAGTGTCAACAATGTGCTTCCTTTTATATAGGCAAAACCAAGAATAATTTTAAAAACAGGATTTACTAACATCAATATGGCATACAAAAAATGATGATAGAAAAGCACTAGCTAAGCACATTATTAAGAACCCGACACATTGTTTTAAATACATATGTATTGAAAAGGTTTACTTTGACCAAAGGGGAGGGCCTCATGAATTACTTGTAGAATATAAAGAGCTGATATGGCAGCTCAGAAGTAATACTACACAGCCCCCTGGATTGAACGAGTCAATTTACATTAGTAGTGTTCTTAGACTTAGTGCTGAATTCATTTTCTTCTTAAATGTATTTGTATTTAAATATGTAATCAAGAGTCTTATGTTAACAGGTTCATTTTATTTATTAATTTTATATAAGTTGTCTGATGCTCTATTTATGTTTCAAGTTGAGAAAGGAAAGGTGTTATATGGAGATGCATTTTATTTGTGTTTGTTTTTTAAATATTGATTGGGGGGGTTATGATGTGATTTTTTTTTGTATTTATTTAAACTACTGGTTTTTGAAAGAGAAGTGTTCTGATGAAATTGGAAACTGTTCTGATGAAAGTGCTTAACATTTAAACTGGAGCTTGTGCCGGACGTGTGCCATTTGTTTTTTGTTTTTATTAGTTGTTGTTACAGTTGTGAGTTTATACTTGCAACTATATGTATTCATTTTCCACATTTCTTGCCTTCTCATCTGATCCTTTACCTTATATTCTTTTATTTTTTTTTTGGCACATTCAGAATGTTGTTGCCTTATTTTTATCTACTTCTGGTTTGATTTCCATTCCCTTTTGATGCCGAAATATTTCTGCTAGACTAAGAAGGGAAGTCATTATAGATTTATTATCTTCATGTTTCAGAACTTTCACTAAGTATGTTCTGAGGTTAACAGATATGTATGCCGTCCCGCGATTGTAGCTCTATACATGTAATCAATTTCAAGGAGGCCCATACCTCCTTCAGAATGGGGAATATATAATCTTGGTATGCACTGATTTTCATAAATCATTTGATGAGAATGAAGCATCCTACTTGTTTTCCTGTCTAATCTATCCAACACCTTTTGGGGCCAATCAATCACTCCTAAACTGTAAGTTAAGACAGGAAGAGCAAATTGGTTAATAGCTTGAATTTTGTTCCTAGATGTCAATGCTATTTTCAAGATTAATTTAAGTCTTCTAAAATATTCCTAAGTTTTATTTGCATTTGGTCATGTTTTATTGTTCATCTTTCATCAAATCCCAAATGTTTGAACACTCCCTCTTGCTCAAGTTCTTTTATATCACATTTTTGTCCCAAACTGATGTTTTCTTGGTGCTGCAGCTTTCCTGCTTCAAAGGTTGCTTTTGCACATTTATCAAGACCAAATTACAGTCTTATATCATCTGAAAAAGTTTTGACTACTTGCGATTGTGCTTTCAGTTCCTCATCTGATGAGCTATACAGGTTTAAATCATTGATAAAGAGAAGATAAAAAGTCTTTACACTTTGTTGCTTTCCGGGAGCCAGATTATAGCCATGACCTAATCTGTTAAGCAGACAGCTTAATGGGTTAAGGGCAAGGCAAAAGAGTAGTGTGACAGAGAGTCACCCTGAAAAATCTCCCTTTGGATTTTTATCCTTGTAATAATAATTTGTCCTTTATCATGGTTTAACTGCAAAGTGGTTTGCCACTGTTTCACGGTCGCTGTTATGTTCTTTATCAGTGTAGGATGTATCTTATACATTTTTAAGCACTCTTTTATCCATGAATGTGGGATACTGTCAAATGCTTTTTTGTAGTCAATCCAGGCCATACTTAAATTCTTCCCGTTTTTACAGCTCTCCACTATGACTTTATTTAACAATAATGATTCTTTGTTCCATATGACTTTCTTTTATTGCCTTCTGTTCTATTGCCATAATTGGGTTTTCTTCTAAATGACTATAAACTCTGTCAGCATCAATTCCAGTGTATAGTTTATATGTCGTCAGAAGGCAAGTTATTGGCCTATAATTTTTAGGGTAGCTTGCAGGTTTACTCTTAAGTAGGAGCATTGTTTTCCCTGTTGTTAGCCAGGTTGGTGTCTGTTTGGGGTGTGCATATAAATAGTTCTTACTCATGGCTAAATCTTCCTTCAAAGATGTTAATACTTTTAACCAGAAGTTAGGTACTGCATCTGGGCCTGGGGTTTTCCAAATAGAGGCATTTCTTAATTTTGTTTCACTTTCTCTGGCGGTTACCTCATCCTATTTCATATCTTGTACCTTTGAACTTCTTATTCTTACTTTTACTTCTTCTGTCCATTTAGCATCTTTGTTATGTTCCACAGGATCTTCAAAATACTTCTCCAAAATTTATCAATGTCTTCTTTTTTTGGTGCTCTTTGAATTCCTTTTACCTTGTTTCCCATTTCTCTATAAACCTTTTTTAGGTCATCAATAAATTGCTTATTTTGTGCTTTTTCTTTATATTTATCTGTGTATCTTCTAAATTTTTCTGCTTGTGCTGATATTTTTAATTTATTATTTGCGGTAGTGCATGAGAAATCCTGATCCATTATAATACTGCACACGTCTATCTTTCTGAGTATTTTTGTTGATCTTTTCCCACTTCTATACTCTTCTAACAGTGACACTTCTTGTCTTTATTGTTTTATAATTTTCTCTATTCATGATACTATTCAGTTTCTCCCCTTCCTTTCCCTTACTTCTTTATGTTCTTGTGGTAGAATTTTATCTGTTATTAATTATGGATGGTGTAGTCGTGCAGCAGTTGCATTGTTGCCTCGCAGCCAGAGGTTCTCCAGTTTGATTCTTGGCTGGGTTGCCTTCTGTGCGGAGTCTGCATGTCGTCCATGTGGGTTTCCTTCCACATAACAAAGACATGCATCTGGAGTGTTTCTCACTGGGCTGTTGCTGAAAATTGGCTTCCTTCCAAGTCGGACTTTCCAGTAAACTAATGCTAAATAAATAATTTAGCTTAACAGTAATATATCCTGTTTATTTCTGTTATATTGCATGGATCTCTATTGGCAGTCGTAATTACTATGCTCATTTGTTTTATGGGTTTTACTGACCATCTGCAGTCTATTTTTTCATGGATCTTAATATGTCTATCAATCTCTATTAAATCAAGCAACTCTTCTCTTAGCTCATTTTCTTCTAAACTGAGGGCACATTTTTTTGTTTTCCATTTCCTGCAGGCATTCTATAGAAAGTCCAAAAAACACTATAAGGCAGGAGAGTCCACGTAGAGCTGGACCAATCTTTTATTCAATAAAACTAACGATAAAACCTTGTATAAGTGCTTTCAGGCTAACATGCCCGTCATCGGATAACATAAAAATACTGCAAAAAACATTTTTAAAAAACATTTCAGCCAATCAGGCTTCAGTATTTTACCCTCCTTTTCTTAAGGATAGGTTTTAAAGGTATAACAGCACTAATGCCTGGTGGCTTATCAGCCCCAAGCCTTATAATCGATCTATTTCTGCACATTCCGTATCATTAAATAAATCTCCTCCTCTTACATTTGGTATGACCATCTGTATTGCCATAAATAAAAATTTGTGACCCAGATTCATTCTCACATGTTGAGATAGTGCATTATTATTACCTCATGGGCGATAGGCCAATTCTACATAACCATTGTTGAGCTCAGTACACCTGAGTTTAAAGTGCTTACATAAAGCAGTGATATAGGTAACATTTGTGAAATAATTAAGCATCATTGGCAAGTGTTACATACGGATCCAAAGTTGAGGGAAATATTAGGCACTGTACCTAATTTTGTATTTAGGGAGAATAAGAACTTGAAGGATATGCTTTGCCATGAACCCAAGAGTTATGCTAAGGGGAATCCATTGACAAGGAAGATGGGCACATATCCGTGCCACCAATGTAAAGCGTGTCGATATATTTTGCAGGCACATATGTTTACACACTCAAGGATGGGCAGACAATATATTTGTAAGGGGTACGCTGATTGTAGAACTAAGAATTTAATCTACACAGTTGTATGTCAGAGTTGTAAATCATATTATGTGGGTAAGACTAACACTATGTTTAAAAAAAGGATATTCCAACATATGTCAGATATTAAGCATTTTAATGAGCATAATGCACTATCTCAACATGTGAGAATGAATCTGGGTCACAAATTTTTATTTATGGCAATACAGATGGTCATACCAAATGTAAGAGGAGGAGATTTATTTAATGATATGGAATTTGCAGAAATAGATGGATTATAAGTCTTGGGGCTGATAAGCCACCAGGCATTAATGCTGTTATACCTTTAAAACCTATCCTTAAGAAAAGGAGGGTAAAATACTGAAGCCTGATTGGTTGAAATGTTTTTTAAAAATGGTTTTTGCAGTAATTCTATGTTATCTGATGAAGGGCATGTTAGCCTGAAAGCACTTATACAAGGTTTTATTGTTGGTTTTATTGAATAAAAGATTGGTCCAGCTTTACGTGGAGTCTCCTGCCTTATAGTTTTTTTTGGGCTTTCATTATATGGTTGGCAGAGAGACTTTGGTGCAGTAGACTTTTTGTTTTATTATCATTCTATAGAAAGTTCTATAGCATCTACCTGTGGCATGTTTTCTTCAATTTCACCCTGTATTATTCATTGCTCCTTCATATAGGAACTCACTGGCATATCAATCCACAGCATTGACTGTCAGAGTTGCCACAGATTCCTGTTCTTTTCCTTGCTGTATAGCTCCAAGTGAACCATTGTACTGGCTTCCTATGGAAGGCTCGAAAGTATCTTCATATGTCAACTGACTAGATGCCTCCTGTTCCGCTGTTTTTTTCTTAATTTGGGTGTCTCTTCCACTGTCCTGTTGTGTTGTTGTCTGAGTTAAATTTTCTACACCAAATCTTTCACTTTGCAAGTACTCCATAACCTCAATTTCTATTTCTTTAACGTCTCCATTACTAATCCTCTTTTCTACTTTTCATCTTAGTTTTCTTATTTTTTGTATTATAAGATTATCCATATCTGGATGTCTTTACCTGTATTTCTCTTCAAATATATTTGGTGCTGCTCTTTTTGCATTGATTCATTTTGATTTCTCCTTTGCATAAATATTGTACCATATCAAATCTCTTTTTCTTTCCCATGTCCATATTTCTTTTTCAGATGTTTCCTGATCTTCCTGTTTCTCCTTACTTTGGGGACTAGTTGCTCCATCATGCTGTGATATGACCTGTGTTAAGACTTTCTATACTGAATCCTTCACTTTGCAAATATTCCATAACTTCAGCTTCTATTTTCTAACTTCTACTTGATTAATCCTGTGTTCTATATTCCCTCTTTGTAATCTTATTTTTTATTGTGAAATTTTCCATATCTGGATGCCTTTACCTATATTTCTATTTGAATATCTTTGAGGCTGCTTATTTGTGTTGATTAATTTGGCTTTCTCCTTTGCATAAATATTGCGCCATATCAGATCTCTCTTTCTTTCTCATGTCCATATTTCTTTTTTATACCCTTCAAATATCTCTAAATTTTGTTCTTTAAATTTTTACACTTCCTCAGTCCCTTCTTTTTCCAAATGGCACAAGGTTTCTTGGACTATATAGTGTTTTTCATGGATCTGTTATATTAATAAATGCAAATTTTTAGTTGAAGTATTTGACAAATTTTCTTGTGGAAGTATTTTTCTTTCCTCTAATTTCTCTCTTAATAGTTTCATGGATTTTTTGTCTAGAAATTCTGGGCTTTTTGCATAAGAGTGACAATACATAATTTCTTTCTTATCCTCAATAGCCCACTCTATCATCTGTATGTCTCTTTTTTGACCTATTAATTTTTGTGATTTTTTTGGATTGCTACTTTCTTCTACAATGGTGGGAGGTTGGGGGGGGGGCATCTTCCCCCTGGACCTGGCCTGGCTCCATTCTAGGAATGTTTCCGTATTTTGAGGATTCTGTACTGTCATTTTTTCCAGTCCTGGTACCAGTGCACTGACCAGGATTGGGCACCTTTTTATCCTGGGACATGTGCATCCAGCTATCTTCTTTATTTTTAACCTACTTCTGTCCATGATGTATGCTATATAAAATACAGTCTATATGTCAGTGTTGTATTGGTGAGATTTTGTGCAAAACAAGGTCTACCTTGTAAAGGTACTCACCAAGACTTGAGGATGAATTCGGTTCCAGCAATACTTCTCTCCTTTTGCTGATTTTATCATCTGTCCATTTGGTTCAGTCAGTGTGTGTGTGATACCATTGGCCACTAGTTCTGCACATGCTTGGGTCTTACCCTTTAGGTTATGTATGTAGCTGTAAAAGGCCTTATGGTTATCCTTGGCAGTACTTGCTGGGTTTCTCTCAAAGGAGCTCCTGAAAGAATTGACAAGTTGTCTTATTTGCCTGTTAAGGCTGAGGAGGGTGCTTTTCTGTTGTTGGGGCCTTGCCTTGTTTTCTTGGACAGCAATCTTTTGTGTTTATTGTAGAGTTTGTTGATGCTGGATGTCCACCATGGCAGCTTGGTTTTGCTTGGGGCTCTGGCTTTGATTCTTTCTGGTTCAGACGAGTTTATGCACTTATGCAAGTGATTGTGCAGGGCTTTAGTGTTTCACCCAAATGCACATTAGCCCTGCAAATCCAGAATTATTACACCAAATGTACAGTGCCAAATATTTCATCCACAAACAGCCATCATATCAATTGCTGACCAAAAGTATCTGTTTTGACCCTGCTAAGTTTAAAATGAAAATAGCAGTAGTTGCATTAATTTACTTTGTTGCACAGAAAAAGTAGTCACAGGCGGTGATGAGAGTAACACGTTGCAAAAGTAATGCGTTAATGTAATATATTACAATTTTAAGTAACTAGTAATATTCTGCGTTACTTCTCAATATAGTAATGCAGTAATTGTAATATATTACTTTTTTTAATAACTAGTAACGCAAGTGTCAATTACCTTTGCATTACTTTTTGCTTGAATTCAGCTCAACACAATATAGTTGTAATGTATATTGTGTTAATTAAACATCATACATTCCTTAGGGCAAAATAATTTGGATATTTGGCTATGTAGACATATTTTTGAAACTGAGGCTACAGGTAGAGTAACTAAGTAATGGGTGTGCCACCTTTTCAAATGCCCAAAGAGGGACTTTTTTGTAGAAAAAAATTTTTGCAGGAGAAACCATACCCATAGCCATTGCAAAGGACAGGGCTTCACTTTTTTTTTCTAACATAACAGCTTCCTCTTGCAGCATTCTAGTTGTTTATGTTGCTCTATATACTATTTAGGTGTTTCAGATACAAAATCAGTGTTTATTCAGCTATTAAAGAAAACTTAGAAAATTCATTCACTGTAGTTTCATGTTTAAAAAAAAAAGTTCTATACAGTTAACTTTTTCTTTTTTTTTTTGTATTTCTGGCAGTCCCTTTATTTTAAGCGTCAGCCAATCAGAGTCACATTTTGACAGAGGTTATGAAATAAAACATTTGCAATATATAGATATTCCACGCACATCCCTTTATATTTCTGTTTAGTGCTTTCTCTCAGAGATGGAAAGTTGAAATTCATTTGAATGATCCATTTACACAGAATTATTTGACCTGATTACAAACGATGGAAAAAACACTGATATGAAATGTAAGCTATGTCCACCGACAAAGAAGACCTACAGAACTTCAACATACAGTATGTTGAATTTAAAAAAGCATCTTCAGACATCACATCCTATCGTACTTGAAAAGCTAAATAGCTTGAGAAGGAAAGCAGTTGATTCTGGGCCTGACAAGTCGAACAAGAAATCATTGATACAGCCGACTATTGCAGCATTCATTGGTTCTGGTCATGCCACATAGCCCAAGGTGGATTGTTTTATCACTGACTTTCTGATGAATGACATGCAGTGTTTCAGCGTTGTCGAGCAGCCATCTTTCATCAACCCTGTGACTGGCCTGCAACCAGGAAAGGTGATCATGAGTGGGAAAACTCTTGTCGAACAGGTGGAGAAACAGTTCAGTGATATGAAGGAAAATCTGATAGAAACTTTAGCAAGTGTTTCAACTTTTTGCACTACAGCAGACATTTGGACCCATTGGAATTGTAGTTTCTTTGGCGTCACCGCCCACTGGATCAACTGGGACACACTTTAATGAAAGTCAGCTGCTTTGTCATGCTGCAGAATATAGGGGAGGCATACATACGATCTCATAGCATCAACTCTTGAGAGCATTCACATCAAGTACAAGATAGATCAAAAGGTGTGTGTGACAATTACTGACAATGGCAACAATTTTGTAAAGACTTTCAATGTCTTTGCAGAATGTGAGAGATCTCCGACTACAGGCATTCTGTCCCAAGATGAGGATAACAATGGTGATGGTGAAGTGATTTACAACAGTGTGACAGCCGTGCTGAGTCAGTCAGGACAAAGTGAGAGCACTTATTCACTGCCTCCCCATCTGAGATGTGCAGCACATACATTGAATCTAGTTGCCGTGCATAATGCTGAATCTGCTTGTGATGATGCACAGTATAAAAAGATCATGCGAAGCACCATGGCCAAATGCTATGCTGCTTGGAACAAGGCTAGTTGTAGCACCCAAGCTGCTGAGGTGGTTCGCAGTAAGTGTGATCTGGCATTGATTGTTCCCAATGTGACGCGATGGAATTCCACTTTCTATGCGATGGAGAGAATTCACTGCATTGCAACTCAGGGGTAAGACTTGCTGAATGAGATATGTAAAGAGATTGGAATTGCCATCTTCAGGCCTGCTGAAATGGCCTTTGTTGCTGAGTTTGTGCAAGCAATGCAGCCTTTGGCAATGGCTCGGGACATCCTGCATTCGGAGCTGAAATGCTTCATGGGAATCCTGATCCCCACCATTATGTGCTTGAAAAACAAGTTGGCCAAAGTCAGGCAGTCTGTGAAGCTCATTGTGCCACTAGTCGATGCTCTTCTTAAAGGCATTGAGGCTCGGTTTGATCACCTTCTGGAGCGAGAAGAGCTCATTCTGGCTAGCATAGTGCATCCACAGTTCCGTTTGAGATGGATGGACAGCAAAGAGCAGAAACTCAGAGGCAAGGATCTGCTCCTTGGTGCCATGCAGAAACTGGATGAACCTGAGCATGGGTCATCTGAGCTTCTGCACTAACTGCTGAAGACAGCCTATTCAACTTCAAAGAATCGACTGCAGCCAGTGTCAGCATATCTTCTCAGATGGAAATGTATCTGGCTGACCCTTCCAGAGAAATATCTTCTCTCAAGAGTTACCCTATAGTCAAGAAGATATTTCTGAACACTAATACACCTCTGCCATCTAGTGCACCTGTTAAGTGCCTGTTCAGTCTTGGTGGACAAGTGCTAACTGCAAGAAGAACTAGACTCACTGACGAACACTTTGAAAAGTTTCTCCTTCTTCGAGCCAACAAAAACGTGTAGTGATTGTTTAGTCATTGTGATGTGAATAGTTATATATAGTGATATTTTGGTTGACTTTGTTATGATAGTAGTCTTGCTAGACCTTTATGACATATTCTGTAAGTATTTTTGTGTCCTCGGCATCACTTTTATCAGATTAACAGATTAGCCTAATGTATGTTGTTGAAAATTTGATGGGTTGTAACTTGTTAAGGGTATTGTGTTGCTGGCTGTATGTACTTTGGTTTAAGTATTAAATTGTGACTCTGACTATAAAGACTGTCCTGGGGGACTTTGTAAACTGTAAAATGCTATTTATCTTTATTGTAACACGGTGTGTATACAGCTTTAATAATACACTCCTATTCGTGTGCAGTAAGCATGTATTCCTTAAACACAAGTAATGTGTGAATAAATCAGAATATGACAATTGATAAACTATACTTATGTAAAAGTAACTCAAAAGTAACTAGTAACTTGAGTTAGTAACTAGTAATAGTAATATATTACTTTCACTTAAAAGTAACTAGTAATAGTAACTTATTACTTTTATAAGAAACTAGCACAACACTGGTCACAGGCTTGTATGATAGCATACTTTACACAAATCCACAATTAATCTTGCAAAGCCACAATTACAACAGTAAACAGCAGGGGCAGTCAACTCATTTCATTCACAAACACCCCACCCCCATTACCTAACTAAAGTAGCTGCTTTTACTCTGCCAGGATTAAAGTAGACATAACAGTAAAAATTGGGTTGCAGTTGTATACTTGCATTACTTTCATTTTGTTGACAGAAACATTAGTCACAACTTGTGTGTGTCAGCCGAGAACACATTTCATTTTATTTATTTATTTTAGTTTTGTTTACCAGGTTTCTACAACCTACTTTAGTGAAAAAACAAACAAACATTTCAACATATGTCCGTGAAGGAAAGCTCCAATATATTGCAAACATTTTTAAACAGACATTCGAACAGATATGAAATAACATACATTAAGAATTATTCATACGCTTGCTAATTGGATTACTTTCATCTCAATGTACAGACAGAAAAATCTTAACAGTTTTGCAAAGCTGGAATTACAACATTAAACAGCAGGACCAATTGTTTCATTCACACATCGCCCTGATCCTCATTGCCTACCCCACCCACAGTATCTGATTTGATCTTGCAAAGTTAAAAGACAAAAAAGACGCCACTGTTATTAATGTTAAATATATTTTTTTCACGTAAACAATACTTACAGTTCAGAGCTTGTGCTTGATCTTACTTCACTCAAATGCACATTACTTTTCAAAGCAAAGCAGAACTACAACAGTAAAGGCCAGTCATTCCGTTTGCTCATAGGCATTGCCCTGATCCCAATTGCCTGCACACAGAATCTGCTTTGCGCCTACAAGGTTTAAAATAATGAAAAAAAAGACCATGGTTACATTATTTCTTTCACATCACATAGTCAAGAATATGCACGTGATCTTACTTCAGTTTACCCATAGACACTTCACTCATGCAAGAGTAGTTTGTTTCTACAACAAAACATTGACAAACTGTCCTAATGTGTCTTGACAGACTCTGCAAAAAAGAAATTAGGTTCACATTTCATCCACAAACAGCCCCTAGAAACACTGCATACTTAGTATCTGTTTGACCCTGCCAGGATATTAATTATATTAGGAAAAAAGACATCCACAAGCAGCCTACAAAGCACAATGCTTCGACAGTACCTGGTTAACCCTGTCAGGGTATTATATTAAAAAAAGAAAGACATCAACAGCACCCAAAACACACAGACCACCTACTAGTATCTGTTGACCCTGCCAGGATATTATATTAAAAAAGCAGAAAGTCATCAACAGCCCCCAAATCACACAGGCCACGTACTAGTATCTGGTTGACCCTGCCTTGATACTATATTAAAAAAGATGTCATCAAGAGCCCCCAGAACACATTGCCTCTGTAGAATCTGGTTAACCCTGCCAGGATATTATACTAAAAAAACCCAGAAAGTCATCAACAGCCCCCAAGTCACACAGACCACATACTAGTATCTGGTTGACCCTGCCAGGGTATTGTATTAAAAAAGAAAGTCATCAACAGTTCCCAAAACACATTGTCTCTCTAGTATCTGGTTGACCCTGCCAGGATATTATTAGAAAAACATCATAAACAGCCCCCAAATCAGTTAGCTTACTGCGCAAGTCTTCCATAAAAGCACGGCTACTGCCTAAGCTGCCTAAGGCCCTCTACTATCTGATTGACCCTGCCATGCCCAGGATGTCATAAAGAAAATTTATAATCCCCTCCAGCACCAGCCCCAACAGACAGAGTTTAAACATAGTCATTTAAAAACTATCTGGTTGACCCTGCATGGACAAAAGTTTCAGCTGACTGACTGGTAAATAATAAGTCAGTCAGTCTTTTTCTTTTCTTTTTTTTTTGTTAGGGGTTTGATTTTAAAATAGCCTTCCTTGGCTTCCCAGACAGTCTCTCACCTTAAGTTTTCAAAAATTGAAAATTATATTCAGACTGATTATTGTCAGTGACTTTTCTCTCTCTCTTGCTAAATCTAAGTCTTGACTCTGTCATCTCCTAAGTGATAAAGCGCGGAAAGGAAACACGAGAGTAAGACAAGTTACACTACACATCAGCAGTCGTATCATGTACGCACATTATATGATAGGCTGCTGACTCTAACAGTCCTGTCGGCATCTCCATTTGTGTGATTAAAACTGCAATGACTTTTGGGCATCTTCTTTGATGCTTGCTAACATTCCAGTCTCGACTGTTTTAAAAGCAGTCCAGTAACAAGAAGACAATCAGAGCTCTAGCATGCATGCATACATGCAGCTTCAAGTTCCAGGAAAAAAAAACAAAAAAACTTGTGTCTCACACTACTTTGCAGTTCCTATAAGCTGCTGCTAGCGCTTAAGTCTTTAAAGTAATTAGTGGTTAATCTTTTTTTTTTTCTTTTAAACAAAGTGGGGGGGGGGGGCGGCAGCCCAGCAGTCCAGTACCACGAACCACTCCTGGTGCAGTGAAATTGACAGGCCATTGCTCACTTTCTTTCCGTTTACACATATTGATGGAATCATGTATTTAATATTGTTTCTTTGTGCTGGCTAGGCTGTTCTTGGGAAAGAAAACTAAACCTTAGAGAATATGGTAACTGACTGTGGCATGAAATTTTGCAGTCAGATATGAGACTATTTAACAGTACAATGGCAATTTGTAGGACAGTTTTTGGACTGATAATGATGGCCATTCATAATGAACAGGAAAAATCAAAGCAACACTGAATGTGCAGGCCACAGAGGAACTGCACGTCTTGGAAATACAGTTCATGTGCAGTATTAGAGAAATGAAATCTCATTAGATGGCAAGATGAATAATTAAGCGATTAGCTCTAAAGAAGATGCTTGATATACACACTTTCTAGGAGCTCTGCCAGTCTATTTCCATAAGATTTATGACAAAGCATACCTCAGTAATACTTGGCCCCAGAAAGGTCATAGTATTAAGTGAACAGAGTGACACCTGCCAGAGTTAGGGAAAAGAGGTAATGGTAGAGAGAGAGAGAGAGAGAGAGAGAGAGAGAGAGATTTCTGCAAGTTTGACTATATTTTAAAGCTTTTGTCTGAGTATGGTCACACCATGCTTTTGCAGCTCATAGAAATGCACCAAACAACAATCATTATCATCTTTCGGCTGTTCCCGTTAGGGGCGCCACAGCAGATCATCTGTTGCCATTTCTTCCTGTCCTCTGCATCTTGCTCTATCACACCAACCACCTGCATGTCCTCTCTCACCACATCCATAAACACTCTTCTCTACCCACTCCATCCTGCCTGTACTCTCTTCTTCACCTCTCTTCCACACTCACCATTACTCTGAACTATTGATCCCAAGTATTTAAACTCATCCACCTTCGCCACCTCTACTCCTTGCATCAAACACACCAAACAACAATAATATTAATAATTTAATGCTTTTTGAAGAAAACTGCTTTGCTGTGTCAACAGCAAAGCTTTTTAAGTACTCATGTCATATTTTAATGAAAGCCTCAGCCTTCTCGTGCTCGAAGTTTAAGGACATGTTATTACAGTTTCTTTTTGCATTAGTATTTGGAATTATGCCTATCATTTTGTAAGCTGACCTTTGTTTCTAGGTTGTTCTGTCTTGAAACACTGTGTCTTATGGTTCTTTCAGTTTGGTAACAGACTCTCTCAAGTCTGATATAGGTGGTGTTGAGTTACAGTTAATGAATACTCAGACATTTGGAAATGGTTAGTACCTGCTTGACACATAAGGCTGGCATATTATGTTTCAGGGTAAATTTATATTTCAGCCATGATGCTTTCATAAATGACAGTTTGTAAACATTCATGTACATACATGTCTTACAAAGCATTAGGTGTTTAAATGCTGGCTAGAACTCAATGTACAGCCATTGAGAAGACCGATTTACTTGACAGAAGGGACTAAGATGATGCCATTGTTAACAATGGGTTCATATCTGTCCATATTCATTGAAGGAATTTTTGACACTATCTTTTGTAATAGAAGGAGGTCACACTTGTGCCTGGTGTGACCACTACAGCCAGGTTGTTGCAGTATAGTACATAGTCTGGAGTGAATTATCACGTGACTAGAAACTCTAAGTTCAATAATGAATGAATGCTAACATTTCAGTAACATTTATAATGTTTTTGCAAAAATCATTCTTTGTTTTGTACAGTACAATAGGTAAAAGTAATACAATGTGAAATGCCAAGAAATTATGGACATGTATACAAATATCTATGACATCAAAACTGATTTTGTCATACATTACAGTGCACACATATTAATAAATCTGTCACGCTACATGCAAGTAAAAATGTGCACCATTTCTCTGACATGTTAGCTATTTGCTGCAGATTTCCTTCCATATCCATTCCAAGATGTAACCTCCAGACTAAAATAAGTATGGCTTGTTTTCAATCATAAGGAGGTTGGGGTTTGGCATAATAGTAAAGGTGTTTACCTCACACTCAAAAGGTACAGGGTTCAATTCTGACCTGTGAAGGGAAATTGACTGGGCTTAAAATGGTCAGCAAAGGCAGCTAACTTAGTACTTACCTATGAGCCTATCAATACTAAATGAATATAAAGATTGTGGCATCAGAATCAGTGACCATTTAAAGCATGTGTCCAGTCTGTAAAAAACAAAGCAATGAGTGTAGCAGGATTAATTCAGCATGGGCACATTCAGTGTTAGTGAAACTCTTCATCTCTTCTGTAAGACCAATATTAGACTATAACCTTCTATTTTGCTACTATAGCAAGTGCAATTTATTGTCATTGAAAAATGTACAGAAGAAATCCACTAAAAGGCTTCCAGCATACAAGTCTTTCAATTATAGTACATTATGTGAATTGCATGCATTATATTCAATAAGCTATAGGCATTTAAGAAGTAATTCAGAGTTTTTCATCATGACAAATTCAGGGTAATGAATATTGACAATGGGACCTTTGGTTTGCTTCCTAAATCGGGTTTGCATTTTAGATGGACAACTGGGGCCAACATGCAGTATACCTATAAACTATGAAGCTAAGTGAGACTTTTTTTATTTTAGCTATTTGTTGATTAAGTCCAATGGTCAAAATTGTCCCTTTTCAGCTGAGACCCAGGAGGGCTGTCTGGTTAAGTGACTTGTTCAGAGTCACACAGTAAGCAAATGAAGATCTATGGAATCAGTCCCTTTACCCTGGGCACATGAAACAGCTCATTAACAGCAGCTCAGAGCTATCGTTCTCTGCACTAACTGGCAGTTCTGCAAAACTGCACCCATTTAGAACAAAAGAAGTATTATAAATACCCGTATACCTTGGAGACCAGTCACTGATCGTCTTAGTGTCCTTAAAAACAATCAAGTTTGAAACTGCAGAAACACTATCCTGTAGATCGTTAAAATATTAGCTTTGCTATTTTACATTTCTAACACAGAATGACTCTATTGCAGTAAAATTTATCTGTCAATATATAAGAGACGTAGACAAAGAGTAGAAAGACACAATGACTCATACAAGTTTCAGCCCTTTATGCATTTCACTGACTTCATTAATCCATCCTCTGATTACCTACCTTATCCAAATCAGGGTCACAAGGAAGCCAGAACATATCTTCATCCTCATTTGCTGCAAAAACAGTTTTGGATAGGACACCAGTCTGGTACTCCACGGAAACACTCCTATGTGTCATCTACACCATGCCTATAGGATGCAGGAAAAAATGGAACACACGACAAAGACCGATGCAGACAAACAGGATTAGTAGATTCCACAGCAGGGTACCTCTGCTGAGCACTGAACTGGAAATCTAGAAATGCAGGCTACCAGGTATCCAGGTCTTAATGGATGTGTTTCCTTGAAACCAGCCCTAAAGGGCATAAATTAGCTTAGAGTGATAATTGGACATGTGTTTTAGTATTCAAATGTGATTGGCTGTTTAGCCTTTTAAATTTATGCTACTATGTATATGATTTTATGATCTGAAGAAGCATTTGGTGAAATGTGAAAGCACTTATCCTTGTTTTCATTAAAATATCTGGATGCTATCAATTGTGGTGGTTGTGCTGGTTTTGTCTTGTTTGGTACATTTACTAAGGGAAACTGCTGCATTTCCTGATTTTGAGAGCAAGCTTAAGATTAATGCACCAAACATTTATCTGGTCTAGCCTTTGATGGAAAATTTGAGTATAAGAAATGGATTTGATAACTGCCCCCATGATGCCAGCCTTGATGTTAGTGAAGTATATACCAAAAAACAGGAGGCCCAGAACAGTACCATGTGGCACACTGCTGGTTATATTTTCTGTCTAGAGCAAATGTTCATAATCTTAATGGTGTGGATTCTGTCAGATAACCAAATACTTATGAAACAAACAGGGGGAGAAGTTTTGGCCAAGTTCAGGTAGGCAGTAGAGACTGTTCTTTTTATCCAAGGCCTTTTGAGGAGCAGAACCTGGTTGAACAAGCATGATTTATCTTTTTTCTTTTAAATGTGTATGCATTTTATTGTATATTCTAAAGCATTGACTGAATATAAAAAATAAATGCCATCATAACAAGATAAAGGCTGACAAAGTGACACACATTCCTATGAATTGCTAAGCTATTCATAGAAAGATGTAGAAAACATCAAGAACGTTTTACCAACATACAAGTTAAAACAGATAACAAAACATAGAACCACTGATTACTTAGTGTGATACTAATTCTATATAAGGTTAGAAAATGTGCCAAAACACTCAAAGCTAAACTACATGTTGAGGCTTGTATTCTATATTATGGCAGCCACTGGACTGTTAACCTATGTACTTATAGCATAACACTAAACAGAGGATGAATAACCCAGCAAACATAGCTTGTGGATATCATACACTATAGCTGCAAAAGAATAAAAATATTGACATCAGTCCACCCCATGCCTTATGCTCTATATATTTCTATTTCCAGGCACTGTCTCTATATATATACTGAGGAAACACGGTTTGCCTATTTCCATCAACCTTTTCCAGTCTTTGAAATTTAAGGACAAGGTAATAGTAGTGATTTTTCTAATCCACATCCGAATGGCATAGCACAGATGTTGAAATGCTGTCAAGCCACCATAAAACCATATTTAATTTATTAAACTTTAAAATAATAAGTGTTTTGTCTGTTTATTACAGGACTTCTTCAGATACAAAAAAATTCCAATACCCCATCATTTCTACTCTTTGAAACTTGCTATTTGATTAGTCATCCAATCTAAACATTCATTCAATTATTAAATAATTACACATCCTTAAAGAGCTAGTACATAAAATCACACAAAAATCACACATAAAAAATAATACAAAATGCCCTTTATAAACATAATTTACGATGTAGGGAGTTTAAAACATTTTTATTTTTTGTGCTAGAAAAGGTCCCACATAATATTAGAGGGGGAGACTGGGAAACCTATTTAAAAAAGAAGGAACTACTTTGGCAAATTAAATTGTAGGCCACTCAGTACCCTGGAATCAATGGCAAAATGTCCATTAATAGTGTACTGGTTTTAAAATAAGAAAAATGATAATATTATCATATATTTTAAACAACATTTTAAACATTATTTTATATAACCTTTGCAGTTTAGTGTGTGTGATTTTGAGTAATTCTTCTGTTATTATTCACTTGCTGTGATTAATCCAGTTCACTGGGTTCAGTTAAACAAAAAAAAACAAAAAAAAAAAACTCCACTGCAAATCTCTCTACTGCATTGTACTACTGCACAACTAGAAGGCTGCTGTTAATTTTAAAAATAACTGTGGTTCTATCCAGTCTTATCTGTAGTTCCTTCTGAGTTTCCTCCAATCCAGTGCCACATTTTCACACATGGACACATGGATGAAAGTAAGAGGAAGAAACAAAGCATTTACTTCGGAGCTGGATCATGGTGAAATGGGTTGCTAGGCAGGGTAATGGATTTACCACCCCATAGCCATTCCAGTGTCCCATTAGTTGGCTATTTCTGCCCAGTTATTATAAACACTGTTCAAACTTCAGAGTATGCATACTATTTTCTTCTTTACCTTTACAAAGATTGCAAATATTTGGATTCAATTTAAAACTTTTATTTCAAATTTTATAGCATAAAGACTGATAGATGTTTACTAAACTAAACACGACAGTCTCACAATGAAAACAAACTTAGCATTAACAGTGAACTTCTCTGCCCTTGAAACCTCACATTCATTGAAATGGCATTGAAACCCACATTCAAAGAAAATTTACCTGGCCAGTGGTAGATAAAGTTTATCTGTGGGCAGTTTTCAAACCATAGGTCCCTTGCACACACCTTTAGGACAATGCATACATGCATGTATTCTTTGATTCTCCTTTCTGACTGTATTCATTTATATTCTGGTATAATACAGCACCACTTGTTAGAGTGTGTTTTAAATTTGCAGTTTTGAACATTTTTCCAGTAAGCAATGAATCAAAACATGTGACCCATTAATGAAAACACTGCCCATTTCAAAACATTTTAACCATAAAGGGTCACTCAGACTTCTGTTATTACAATCTAACAGTACCAGTCAATATGCACAATTACTGCAGAAGTAAAAGTCATCTGAGTAATTCCACATTGAAGAGCTCTGTAACTAATGAAGAGGTTGCTCTAGCAAACAACTTTATATTTCAACGTCTCATCTACAAATTCAATGCCTGCAGCCCTTGAAGAATAACTTGCCTATGTTACATTAAAAAAAATAGTAAGTTGGTAATATTACAATAGATAATTGATAGCAAACCGACAACATGTTCATAGTTACCAGGCATCTCAATTAAAGGAGGACAAAGTCAGGACTGCAGCACCCCACTACCCTCCCTTTTAAAGCACAACATAGTATCAGCAATCTGTCTACATGCTGTGAGAGTAGAACCCACAGCCTTCTGCATCAAAAGCATGTATGCTACCTATTATGCTATGACCATTTGCTAAACAAAATAGCTGCACATTGAACACAGACTTAGCACGAGCAGCAGTTAACTTACTGTTTGCACCTGGGGTGTACCACAGACTCCTCCCATGCATGAATATGCCCTGAATGTACATATATAAAATAGTAATGATACAAAAGTTAATCAAAACATGGTAGTTAAAACAAGAATAGAGTAAATTACGTATTCATAATCACTAATCAATGCAGCTGACAATGTGCTTTTTCAATCCTTGGATCCAGATCATGTGTTCTAAGGTGTGTTATTGCTGTTTCTCTTTCTCATGAATCCTAGTGTCTGTCATAATTAGGAATATTATAAAACACTTGGAGCTGTTTTTCTTCACAGCAGTCCTACTTTGGGGCACTGTGGAAAGCCTGTTTTTTTCTGTGAAAATCTTAACATTCATGTTTGTGATGGGTGATAAGCTTTTTGTTTTTATGTATTTTTTTGGGTGTGGGTGACAGGCACAGTGATTCTTGTCTACCTCAGATATAAGATGACTTTATACTGTTGTTTGTAGTTGTGTGATGTATACAGAAATCATCACATTGTATGGATGGAAAAGCTAACTGGATTTTTGTATCCTTAGCAGTCATGTTATAAATACAGAAGAAGACACAACAAGATTTGTTATGTTGGGCCCCTATCAGAAGGATGAAAGCTCACAACAGTGAATGTTAAAAGACCAAACTGGGTGCATCTTTGACCCGGAAGGTCGAACAGCAAAGACCTTAATTATGCGGCATTTCAGTACAGTGGATATTTGGGTTGTGTTCCTTTCTTCACTATAGTGCGATCTTGGTGTTTGCATATATAATTAGTAGGGGAGGTGCAGGGGGGCTTGCCCCACTGTAAAAACACAGGTTTTTGTTTTTTGACTTTCCAGGTTTTCAGTGTGCTCAGTTCAGTCTATTAACATTTGGTCTTGTGAACTTTTGTGCTTCTGATAGAGACCCACTGTGTCATAAGATATCAACGTGCCACAGGTACATTATGAAACATGAGGCAAAGACAATTGGCTTACTCACCTAATAGGTATTGATATCATCATATAATACAGCATATGCTGGAGTATCTTATTTCTATTATGACATGGACTCCATTATTGTGAAGACTATAGATACAGAATGCTAGTTTTAAGTTTCTAAATAGATTAACTGTGGAAATCTACATTAGACAAAGTAAGTCAAAAGTAGAAACCTGCATAAAAATTGCTTTCTTGAATTGCAGAAAAAGTTATTCCCTGCAATATGCCTACAAACTACCAGTTAATAAGATGTTTTTAAGGTGCTAAATTCATTGCTTGACAGTGTTTGTGCCTGACATTTATATAATGAACTGAGAGGAAAAAATACATATAATAATCCCAGCAGATTCAATTTTAAATCCACACTACTAGCAATTGCTTGAATTAAATTTTCTAAGTTACCTAAATATCGATAATTGCTGTCACAAATACTAAAATGTCTCATACATGTCAAGTAGTATATAACAAAATACTAATATAGATTTAGGTTATGCATTAAGGCTGGGAGTAGTCTTTGCCAAATGCTTAATACATACCTCTCAAATATCAGTAATATGTCCTGCAGGTGGGTCGTTTCATACTCCAGAAAGCACTGTAGGCAAGTTTCCAGTATATGCAATGCACAATAAATTAAAATTGTAAAATACAGATGATTACAGATGATTGCTGTATGAAAAAGGTAAAGTGCATATTATATAAGAAAACATGAAAGATCTTCTAGCATAGCAAACTTTAAAAAAATACTCAAAACCCACTTATCAACTAATTGGATTTGCTCTTGTGCTGACTCCAGTTAGTAAATAGCTTTTACATAACCGATCAACATTATAACCTCTCACCTCTGTCCTAATTCAACTCTTTTAATCTTTTTTACAGTAAATGTGGTCTCTCATTATGCTTATTTTAGCACTATTGAAATGTCCATTGCACTGATTGGTATGCTCTCTCCTCGTTTCTTGAACAATTTTTGTTTATACCAGTTCATGTAACTCTGCAACCTACGTACTATATCTCTATCCTATATTAAGACTTGAATTACGCTACACAAATTTTCATTTTTTCTCTGTTCTGTATTAAGTCATGTAAATCTGTATTTATGTACCATTTCTCGATTTTTTTTTTTTTTTTTGTATTATGTGTAGCTTTTCTCCCCGGGTCTCTCTGAAAATGGACTAGTTGTCAAGTTGGACTTTCCTGGTAAACAAATGTAAAATAAAATAAAAAAAATCTTCTTTCTATTTTGAGATCCACTCTAAAAAGAGTAGTTTACTGCACTGTTACTTAATTAACTTGCCTGTTTAGCTGTGGAACACAAATTCAAATATGAATGCCATTACACTACCTGGAATTATTTAACAGCATACATCGTTACTGCATTACTTTGTTTTTTGATAGTTGAACTTCTGACAATATGGCGCTAAATCAATACAGCAGCAACAGAAAATTTAAATATTTGCCTTTGCAAAATGCTCTCAGCTAGAGTTAAGGAACAAATATGAGGTCCAGACATTCTCATTGCAATCTCTATTAAACTATTTGGGAGTACCTATTCTAATTGAGATGCTGTTTTCCAAAGTATTTGGTTATTGCTGGCTCCTGCTAGAAAATGTATAAACAGATGTTGGAAATGTGTAGCATTACTTAGTGGCAAGCAGTTTGTAAGCACTATTGATCAAGCACGGAAGAAAGTGTTGAATACATTTCAAATGGCAAGTTAAAGAAATTGATTGCACTGTGGCTCAGAATAAGTCTGTAATTCAACTCAGTAGATGTTTAACTCATAAGTGGTTTACAGGGGCAGGGTTACTTTTGGAAGCTGGTTAGAAAAAAGAAAAGATTTAAGAATGACTCTTGGTAATATGCTTATTATAACCATTAAGAAGGTGTTATCATAAATGCCTGATCAGTATAAGGTATGCATTATGTTACAACAGATGGCAATGTGTCTTTGTGGGTATTAAGTCAGGTAGTTTGAGACTGGTAATGCTCATTCCTGTTTGTTCACTTCAAACAGCAGTTTTGTCTTTCTGTTAGTTTGTAGTTTGTGCTGTGTTCTCCAAAACTTAAGGCTCCAAGAAGATGAACAACACAGTTTCCTGCAAGGTGCAGTGACTTTGGAATGAGAATGATATAGTAAGGGGGTCTGAAGCTCAAAGCCCCCATACACAGAGGTGTAGGAAGGCTTTGGTGAAAGCAGAATATACTTTTCTAATGTGAGTATGTGGTATATTTGCTCATAAACTGATAGGTTTGTGTAAACATGTCTCATGTGTATGCCTACTTGACCTGTGAATTGTGATCTGAGTTGTCTAGGTTCAGTACATATAGCAGATCTGGCATTTTTCCTTTTTCACATCCATTTAGGAAGCTTCAGTAAAATTAATTAAAAAATAACCACGGTGATGTCTGGAATATGGTGAAAAGTCAGTCGTAGGATAGCGTTGTACTACTGAACTAGAACCCAAAAGGGAAACAGCTGAGAATGTCATTATGGTATCCTGGCATAACTAACTGCATTCTTCATTTAAAAGGTGCTTTTCTAAATGTAGCAGTTTAACTGTCTTAAACATTGTCATTAGAATGACAACATGGTTAAAAATTGTGTAGGAATAATATATGTACTTATAAAGATGAGTCCAATTGTCACAATGCCTGCAATACCCCTGCCACATCCTTACATTTTTCTTGGAAATCTACATAAATGAGCATTCACTAGTCCAATTCCTAAGAATATTTGAGTTGTTTTATGTGTAATTTAGATCTGTAAGTCTTAGTTCATCTGCTGTTATAGTGTTATGCCAAAGCACCATAAAGTCATCCATATAAATTAATTATATGAAATAATTAAATTATTACTCGCACCCGGTCAGTGTCTGGTGAATGGCTATGGAACCAAAAGGAGCACTCACACCCTATCAGTGTCTGGAGAATGGCTATGGAACCAAAAGGAGCACTTGCACCCTATCTGGTCTGGTGGATGGCAATATTAATTACGAGCTTTTAATGTCAAAATAAATGACTGTTGTAGAATCAGTATGCATTTCCTGTAGCATACAGACTTGTGCATCCATTGCCTTAAAGTACAGATCTGACTGAATTCCCTTATTTCTCCCATCCTCCCATATTCCATGACAGTAGTTTATGTGTCACAGGAAATATGGCAACACTAATGCCAGTATATTGTAAAGAGAAATGGTAAAGCCAGACACAATTCTCATTTCCAATATATTGCAACTGTAGTACATGCATACCTGCACACTAAAACAACTAGAAGAGAATGCTACTTGCAAGTATTTATATAAAACAAACAAACCAGTGAAGCAAATCAAACAGCACTGGAGAATAATCCTCCTGTTCCAATTAATCCAGTTGTTATGTAAAGCCTACTAATTATTAAAAGTTCAATGTTGAGCTTGTGTCCTAGGTAAACAGCAGATATCCAGGTAATAGTGAATAAAAAGACCCTACATTGTGTACACTGCAACTTCCAACAATGTTGCAATGCTATAAAAGAAAAAAATAAGAGTATATCAACTTCAGTATAGCTGTTTAAAATATCACGTAAGAAAGGTGCTGAAATGATCTGGTTGCAATACCATGAATTTGTGATGGAGTCAGCAACATTCCAGTGTTCTAAACCAAATAATTCTCTTATGCATGTGAAGTTCAGTTAACGGTAGGCCTAAACAGTAGCCTATCAGTAGTGCAGTGATGTTTTTCCACTCCACAGGTTCAAAACCAACTGTGGGAAATCAAGCATGGACAACAAGTGCAGTGGTAACCACTCCAGGCCTGCTACATTCTTCTGGAAAGGTAGGAAAATTCAGAATAATAACTTCCATATACAAAGATAAAAAGGTTAAAGTTGCCAGAAGCATGTGAAATTGTACCACTGGCACTGTTCAACAAATAACGTGAGATGAAGCAAGGAAAGTGAGTAAATTTAGAAGTTATTACAGACATGTATAATAATTTTTTATTGTACTGTCTGTTTATCATTCAGTCTGCCAGCATGTACAAGTTACTGATGATATGTGCTGAAGTAAGAATCCATTTCTTAGCAAATATTTCATGTGAAACATCCAGTAGCAGGTCTTGTGCTATGCTGACTTGGTTGAAACATCCAGTAGCAGGTCTTGCGTTATGCTGGTTTGGATGAAACATCCAGTAGCAGGTCTTGTACTATGCTGGTTTGAATGAAATATCCAGTAGCAGGGCTCGTGGTATGCTGGTTTGGATGAAATATCCAGTAGCAGGGCTCATGCTATGCTGGTTTGGGTGAAACATCCAGTAGCAGGTCTCGGGCTATGCTGTTTTGGATAAAACATCCAGTAGCAGGTCTTGTGCTGTGCTGGTTTGGGTGAAACATCCAGTAGCAGGTCTTGCGCTATGCTGGTTTGTGTGAAACATCCAGTAGCATGTCTTGTGCTATGCTGTTTTGGGTGAAACATCCAGTAGCAGGTCCCGTGCTATGCTGTTTTGGATGAAACATCCAGTAGCATGTCTTGTGCTGTGCTGGTTTGGGTGAAACATCCAGTAGCAGGTCTCGTGCTATGTTGGTTTGGGTGAAACATACAGTAGCAAGTCTCGTGCTCTGCTGGTTTGGGTAAAACATCCAGTAGCCGATCTCGTGCTATGCTGTTTTGGGTGAAACATCCAGTAGCAGGTATTGCGCTATGCTGTTTTGGGTGAAACATCCAGTAGCAGGTCTCGTGCTATGCTGTTTTGGGTGAAACATCCAGTAGGAGGGCTCATGCTGTGCTGTTTTGGGTGAAACATCCAGTAGCAGGGCTTGTGCTATGCTGGTTTGGTTGAAACATCCAGTAGCAGGTCTCATGCTATGCTGGTTTGGATGAAACATCCAGTAGCAGGTCTCGTGCTATGCTGGTTTGGGTGAAACATCCAGTAGCAGGTCTCGTGCTATGCTGTTTTGGATGAAACATCCAGTAGGAGGGCTCATGCTATGCTGGTTTGGGGGAAACATCCAGTAGCAGGGCTCGTGCTATGCTGGTTTCCATGAAACATCCAGTAGCAGGTCTCATGCTATGCTGGTTTGGGTGAAATATCCAATAGTAGGTCTCATGGTATGCTGTTTTGGGTGAAACATCCAGTAGCAGGCCACATGCTATGCTGGTTTGGGTGAAACATCCAGTAGCAAGTCTCAGGCTATGCTGGTTTGGGTGAAACATCCAGTAGCAGGTCTTGTGCTATGCTGTTTTGGATGAAACATCCAGTGGCAGGTCTCGTGCTATGCTGTTTTGGGTGAAACATCCAGTAGCAGGGCTCATGCTATGCTGGTTTGGGTGAAACATCCAGTAGCAGGTCTCAGGCTATGCTGGTTTGGGTGAAACATCCAGTAGCAGGGCTCGTGCTACACTGGTTTGGGTGAAACATCCAGTAGCAAGGCTTGTGCTATGCTGGTTCATAGGTAGGTACTAGGCTACTGGCCCTAGGGCCTATACAAGCCTAACCAAAAAGGTACACTGGCTTTTGCCACCCAAGAAAATTATTTTCCCGTGCCCCTGTCAGGCAGAGCCACAGAAGTGATCCCCGGGGTGAATTTCCTATTACCCATCCAATCATCAAGATTTTTCTTGATGAGTGCAAATGAGGAGCTCTGTTTGACATAGATAGGTAGTCTGTTCCAGAGTATGGGAAGTCTCTGGGACAGGAATCTATAACTCCAGCATGTTCTGTTTATTGTGGTGACAAGGTTTAGGTCCCTAGAGCATGTAGCTCAGAGGGATTGGGATTTCTTTAAGTGGAGCATGTCCAACTGCTCTGGGTTTGACATAGCTTTGCATGTTAGGAAGAGATTGCCACTGAGTAGGCGATATGCGACGGAGTAAAGCTGGAGTTTTTTGAGACGGTCTGCATAGGGCATCTGTTTGAGGCCAGTAATCCTCTTAGTGAGGTATTTCTGTGGCCTTTCCAGTTGTTGTAAATGTCTTGTGAGGTACATACCAAAAGGGGCATTGTACTCTATAATGGGTCTAATGAGTGATGAGTAGAGGGGAACAATGACCTCTTTTTTTCTAGATGAGAAACCTTTTGTGATGAGGTGTGCCACGTAGAAGGATTTCCTGACCACTGTGGCAATGTGATTATCAAAGGTGAGACTACTGTCCACCTTTGACCCTAGGTCTCTTATCACACTTTCAGTGTTAAGTAGATTACCGCCTAGGTGCTAGTTCATGCGTACAGAGTTTTTACCAAAGGGGATGACAATGCACTTTTTGGCATTGAGCTTGAAGCCATGACTTTGGCACCAGGCATCTGTCTCAGTGAGGTGCTTTTGTAGGATGTCCACATCATTAGGAGTTTCGATTATGGCTCCTAGTTTACAGTCATTTGTGAACTTCATTAGCCAAAGACCTTCTGTGTTAGCCTATACTTCAGAGAAGTAGATACCAAACAGGAGAGGACCCAGGACTGAACTCTGTGGTACTCCACTTGTCACTCGTCTGAAGTCTGATTTTGAGTCTGCTACTTTCACAGTGCAGGTTCTGTCAGTAAGCCAGTTGGCAACCCATCTTGTGATATAGGGATTTATACCTAGTTTAGTGAGTTTATCTATAATTCCAGAGTGGGGGATGGTGTTGAACACCTTGGCGAGATCTAGATAGGCTGTGTGAACCACCTTACCCTCATCTATGGCTTTGGTGACTGCTTCAAAGAAATCTATCAGGTTTAGGAGACATGATCTGCCTTTTACAAACCCGAACTGTGTGAGGTCCAGAGTTTGGAGATCTCCAATATCTTTGTTTATGAGTTCCATGATGATACATTCCATGGCCTTGCAGACCACACTCGTCAGGCTAATGGGGCGGTAGTTCCCGGGGTCAGTCATGGCTCCCCCTTTGTGGAGTGGGATAACTGCCATGGTGCTCCATTCAATTGGCACAAAGCCTGAGGTGAGGCTATGACTGAACATGGTACTTAGGTGGGGTGCCAGTTCATTCTGTAGTTCATGTAGAAGGCAGCCTGGGATGTTGTCAGGTCCCATGGATGCTGTGTTCTTGGCTTTGGAGAGTGAGGTTTTTACCTGTGCAGCCATGATTACAGGAATTTTGCATTCTTCCAGTATAGAGATGGGCCCTTTAGGGGGTGAGAGGGGGGGTAAAGTTAGCACTGAACCTATCTGCCAGGATGTTGGCAAAATCAGTTGGTTCTGTATATTTAGTGCCATTGTGCTGTAACTCAGAGCAGATCTGAGTGTTGCCATTGAGATTCTTGACATAGCTATAGAATGCTTTGTGGTTGTCTTTAGAATCAGTGGTGATTTTGTTTTCATAACTACCTTTGGAGGATTTTATGAGGGATCTCAGCTTCTTACTGAGGCTGATCAGGGAGTTCCTCCAATCATGGGATTTTACTCTTTTTTGCAGCAGTTTCTTTCTTCTGTTATAGAGTTTGTTTATGTCAGAAGACCACCAGATTGGCTTCCTTTTTTTGGAGGATAGCATCTTGGTTCTGTTAGGGATATCATGATCCATGCACTCGTGTAAGTGCTAATAAAGTGCATTTGTGTAGGATTCAGCAGTCATACCTTTATTGCCCATCTGCATGGGTGTTGTGAAGTTTGCCACTTCTGTCTTCAGAAGTGTGAAGTTGGCTTTGGAGAAATGTTTTACTGTTGTTTTCCTAATGGGGGGTGGGGGGTGGGAGCTGGATGTGGATGTCTAGGGTGATTAGCTTGTGGTTGGATCTGTCCAACGAGGAATTGACTTTTGGTGTGGAACACCGGTCATCCATGTTGGTGATGACCAGGTCTAGGATATTGCTGCCCCTGGTGGGGTGTGGATAAGTTGATCCAAGGCAATGGAATTGATGAATTCCAGAAAACAAGCAAAAGAGTTGGTACATGAGTAGTTTTCCCAGTTAATGGTGTGGTAGTTGAAATCACCCATTATTAGGGTGTTAGGTTGTACCCTAATATTTTCCAGTGTATCAAGAAAAGATGAGTGGGAATCCTGGGGCATGGTGGGGGGTCTGTATCAAGGTGGTTTGGGTGAAACATTCAGTAGCAGGTCTCGTGCTATGCTGTTTTGTGTGAAACATCCAGTAGCAGGTCTCATGCAATGCTGGTTCATAGGTTCATAGGTTCATACTAGGCTATCTGCCCTAGGGCATTTATAAGCCTAGCCAGAGTGTGTGTGGCTTTCACCACCCCTTAGGATGAGAATACTATACCCATTAGTTTGCTGTGCCTCTGTCCAGCAGTGACACAGAGATGATTCCCGGGGTAAACCTACGATCTCCCATCCACTCATCAAGATTTCTCTTGAACAGAGTCAGTGAGGGGCTCTGCCTCACATGGACTGGGATTCTGTTCCATAGTGTAGGGAGTCTCTGGGTGATGAATCTGTCCCTCCAGCACGTCCTATTTATATCCGTGTTGAGGTTTAAGTCTCTTGCTCTCGTGGCTCTGGTGGATTTGGATTTTTGGAGGTGGAGCATGTCCATTAATTCTGGGTTGGACATGGCCTTGTATGTCAGGCACAGATCACCTCTGAGCAGACGGTATGCGACTGAATAGAGCTGGAGTTTCTTCAGTCGGGCAGCGTATGACATATGTTTGAGCCCCTTTATCCTTTTGGTGAGGAACTTTTGGGGTCTTTCCAACTGCTGCAGGTGTCGGGTAAGGTACATTCCGAATGGGGCGTTGTACTCAATCATTGGTCTGATAAGTGAAGAGTACAGGGGTACAATGACCTCTCCTGATCTGGATGTGAATCCCTTCATGATCAGGTGGGCAATGTAGAAGGTCTTCCTAACCACTTTGGCAATATGAGTGTCAAAAGAGAGGTTACTGTCAACTTGGGTCCCCAGGTCCCTGATAATGTCTTCCGTGTTTAATGGATTACAACCTATGTGGTAATTAGGGGTTACCTTGTTTTTCCCAAAGGGTATGACTATACATTTTTTGGCATTTAGCTTAAGGCCATGGCTCTGGCACCAGTTATCCATTTCTATGAGACCTCTCTGGAGGATGTCTGTGTCTGATGGAGTGTCAATTATGGTGCCCAGTTTGCAGTCATCTGCAAATTTTGTCAGCCACAATCCCCCTATGTTTGCCTGCACTTCAGAAAAATAAATGCCGAACAAGAGGGGGCCCAGGACTGAGCCCTGTAGGACACCGCTCGTGACTGGCTTAGAGTCTGACATGGCACCAGCAACTCTAACCCTGTGGGTTCTGTCCTTGAGCCAGTTTGCAACCCATCTTGTGACATATGGGTTTACATCTAAGCTGGTGAGCTTTTCTATGATGCCCGAGTGGGGTATTGTGTCGACGCTTTTGCTAGGTCAAGGTAGGCTGTGTGAACTGCCTTACCCTCATCAATGGCCTTAGTGACTGTTTGAAAAGTCGACCAAGTTCAAGAGGCAGGATCTGCCCTTGACAAAGCCAAATTGGGTAGGCTCCAGTGTCTGTAGGTCCCCAATGTCTTTATTTATGAGTTCCATTATGATCCTCTCCATAGCTTTGCAGACAAGGCTCATCAAGCTTATGGGGCGGTAATTTCCAGGGTCCATAGAAGCACCGCCTTTGTGGAGTGGGACCACAGTTGCCGTACGCCATTCTTTGGGTACATATCCTGTAGTAAGGCTAAGATTAAACAGCAGCCTTATGTGTGGGTTTAGTTCCTCATTGAGTTTGTGTAGCACACAGCTGGGGACACCATCCAGTCCCATTGATGCTGTGTTTTTTGCTTTAGAGAGAGCAGCTCTCACCTGGGCATCTGAGATGTTTGGGAGGCTAGACTCTGGTGGGATAGATATTTCTCCTTTTGGGGGGGAGGGAGGGGAGAAATTTGCACTGAACCTGTCTGCCAGTATGTTGGCAATGTCTGTGGGTTCAGTGATTTTTGTATCATTTTGGACTAATTCTGAGCATATCTGGGAGTTTCCACCCAGGTCTCTAACATAGCTAAAGAAGGCCTTATGATTGTCTTTTGTGTCATTAGTGATTTTTCTCTCAAAGTTGGCCTTGGATGATTTTATGAGTGATCGTAGTTTTTTCTAGTAGTGATCAGAGATGCCTTCCCTTTTAGGGATTTTGCTCTGTCATATAGTAGCTTTCCCCTCTTGTTGTTGAGTTTGTTAATGGCTGGGGTCCACCAGACTGGGCGCCTGCCTTTGGTGGAAAGGGTCTTGATTTTATTAGGGATTGCTTGATCCATACATTCCTGGAGGTGCTCATAGAAGGCATTTGTAAGGGATTCAGCAGCGTGGGTTGTGGTTTCCACTGGCTCGGGGGCCTTGAAGGAAACCACTCGTCTTAAGAAGTGTGAAGTTTGCTTTTGAGAAGTTCTTCACTGTGGTCTTTTTTGCTGGGGTTGGGGGCGGGATGTGGATCTCCAGTGAGATTAATTTATGGTCTGATCTCACCAATGAGGGATATACTTCCGGTGTGGAGCATTTTGTCCCCATGTTTGTGATGATCAGGTCTAGTATATTTTCTCCTCTTGTGGGAATGGTGACTAGTTGTTCCATAGCATTTGAGTTTATGAACTCCAGGAACCTTTGGGCTAGGGTGTTGGGACTTGAGTAATGTTCCCAGTCTATGTTTGGGTAGTTGAAGTCACCCAATATGATGGTGTTTGGAGAGACATTCATACTCTCCAGTGTCTTCAGGAAGGCTGTGTGGGTTTCCTGAGTTTGAGAGGGTGGTCTGTAGCATGCTACAAACTGTAGGGCAGTTTTACTTATGGTTAATTGCACCTGGATGGTCTCCGATGCTTCATGCGTTGCCACTAACCTGGAGGTGTGGGTATCCTTTATGAATATGGATACTCCCCCTCCTTTTGTGGTACGGTCCGGATTTTGGGGCCGGAACGCATGATATGAGGTATAACCTGATAGTGCTGGGGTGCTCTCAGGAGCCTTGAACCAGGTTTCAGTCACAGCACAGACATCGATGTTCTCCATACTGAGGAGGGCTTCGAGGGCGTGCATCTTGAGGTTTAGACTTCTGGCATTGAGCAGTATTACCCTTAGTTTTTCTTCATTTTTGTTTTCTAGGGCGGTAGGTTTATCATTTGAGCCTTGCCTAAAAAAGGCACTATGGGGTGGCAAGAGCCTTTGCCAATATCCGGAAGCCCAGGGGTGACAGGTGCAGGCCGTCCCTTGCGAAGCAGCGTGGCTTGTCAAGCATGTCATCCCAGGCAGACAGACATTGGATCCCCTTAGAATGACACCAGTAATTAAGCCAATTATTAAAGCTGATCTGGTCTAACATCCAGTAGCAGGTCTTGTGCTATGCTGGTTTGGGTGAAACATCCAGTAGCAGGTCTCGTGCTATGCTGGTTTGGGTGAAACATCCAGTAGCAGGTCTCGTGCTATGCTAGTTTGGATGAAACATCCAGTAGCAGGTCTTGTGCTATGCTGGTTTGGGTGAAACATCCAGTAGCAGGTCTCATGCTATGCTGGTTTGGGTGAAACATCCAGTAGCAGGTCTCGTGCTATGCTAGTTTGGATGAAACATCCAGTAGCAGGTCTCGGGCTATGCTGGTTTGGATGAAACATCCAGTAGCAGGTCTCGTACTATGCTGGTTTGGGTGAAACATCCAGTCGCAGGTCTCGTGCTATGCTGGTTTGGGTGAAACATCCAGTAGCAGGTCTCATGCTATGCTGGTTTGGGTGAAACATCCAGTAGCAGGTCTCGTGCTATGCTAGATTGGATGAAACATCCAGTAGCAGGTCTTGTGCTATGCTGTTTTGTGTGAAACATCCAGTAGCAGGTCTCATGCAATGCTGGTTTGGGTCTAACATTCAGTAGCAGGTCTTGTGCTATGCTAGTTTGGATGAAACATCCAGTAGCAGGTCTTATGCTATGCTGTTTTGTGTGAAACATCCAGTAGTAGGTCTCATGCAATGCTGGTTTGGGTCTAACATCCAGTAGCAGGTCTTGTGCTATGCTGGTTTGGGTGAAACATCCAGTAGCAGGTCTCGTGCTATGCTGGTTTGGGTGAAACATCCAGTAGCAGGTCTCGTGCTATGCTAGTTTGGATGAAACATCCAGTAGCAGGTCTTGTGCTATGCTGGTTTGGGTGAAACATCCAGTAGCAGGTCTCATGCTATGCTGGTTTGGGTGAAACATCCAGTAGCAGGTCTCGTGCTATGCTAGTTTGGATGAAACATCCAGCAGCAGGTCTTGTGCTATGCTGTTTTGTGTGAAACATCCAGTAGCAGGTCTCATGCAATGCTGGTTTGGGTCTAACATTCAGTAGCAGGTCTTGTGCTATGCTAGTTTGGATTAAACATCCAGTAGCAGGTCTTGTGCTATGCTGTTTTGTGTGAAACATCCAGTAGCAGGTCTCATGCAATGCTGGTTTGGGTCTAACATTCAGTAGCAAGTCTTGTGCTATGCTGTTTTGGGTGAAACATCCAGTAGCAGGTCTTGTGCTATGCTGTTTTGTGTGAAACATCCAGTAGCAGATCTCATGCAATGCTGGTTTGGGTCTAACATTCAGTAGCAGGTCTTGTGCTATGCTAGTTTAGATGAAACATCCAGTAACAGGTCTTGTGCTATGCTGTTTTGTGTGAAACATCCAGTAGCAGGTCTCATGCAATGCTGGTTTGGGTCTAACATTCAGTAGCAGGTCTTGTGCTATGCTGGTTTGGGTGAAACATCCAGTAGCAGGTCTTGTGCTATGCTGTTTTGGGTGAAACATCCAGTAGCAGGGCTCGTGCTATGCTGGTTTGGATGAAACATCCAGTAACAGGTCTTGTGCTATGCTGTTTTGTGTGAAACATCCAGTAGCAGGTCTCATGCAATGCTGGTTTGGGTCTAACATTCAGTAGCAGGTCTTGTGCTAATTGGTTTGGATGAAACATCCAGTAGCAGGTCTCGGACTATGCTGGTTTGGGTGAAACATCCAGTAGCAGGTCTCAGGCTACACTGGTTTGGGTGAAACATCCAGTAGCAGAGCTCGTGCTATGCTGGTTTGGGTGAAACATTCAGTAGCAGGTCTCGTGCTATGCTGGTTTGGATGAAACATCCAGTAGCAGGTCTTGTGCTATGCTGGTTTGGGTGAAACATCCAGTAGCAGGTCTTGTGCTATGCTGGTTTGGGTGAAACATCCAGTAGCAGGTCTCGGGCTATGCCGGTTTGGGTGAAACATCCAGTAGTAGGTCTCGGGCTATGCTGGTTTGGGTGAAACATCCAGTAGCAGGTCTCAGGCTACACTGGTTTGGGTGAAACATCCAGTAGCAGGGCTTGTGCTATGCTGGTTTGGGTGAAACATTCAGTAGCAGATCTTGTGCTATGCTGGTTTGGATGAAACATCCAGTAGCAGGTCTCGTGCTATGCTGGTTTGGGTGAAACATCCAGTAGCAGGTCTCAGGCTATGCTGGTTTGGATGAAACATCCAGTAGCAGGTCTCGTGCTATGCTGGTTTGGGTGAAGCATCCAGTCACAGGTCTCGTAATATGCTGGTTAGGGTGAAACATCCAGTAGCAGGTCTTGGGCTATGCTGCTTTGGGTGAAACATCCAGTAGCAGGTCTCGGGCTACACTGGTTTGGGTGAAACATCCAGTAGCAGTGCTCGTGCTATGATGGTTTGGCCTGAACTGTTGCACTGAGTGGAAAGTGAAAAGGAATGATGATGATGATGAAGCAAAGGAAAGTTCAAGAAATTGAGAGTGGGGTTTTGGATGCAGATCCTTAAGGAGAATAATAACAACCAAGCAGAATATTATATTCATAAAGTGGCAGAAAGTATTGTAAGAACTAGGCCAACAACAAAATGGAGAAAAAAGATTTTAGGACGACTGCAAGTAGAGGTACAGAAAATAGATGAGGGTGCTGGAATTTACTGGAAAATCAGGCAAAAGCATCAAGATATTGGGAGTAAATAACTCAAGCAGGAAAGGTAATAGAGTGGGATGAGGCCAAGAGGACATTTGTATTGCTGACTAGAGACTGCCTTGCCTCGCAGGGCCTGATCTCAAAGTAAAGAGAAAGGGAAAGGGGGATTTGTCATGAAAGACCTGCTCTGATAGAGTTTTTAGTTGAATCTAGAAGAGAAGCAGCTGTTATGAAAGGATAATTAGTAGGACATAAAATATTTCATGATAACTATAAGAAACAATCAGAGGAGGTTAGTAAAGACTGGGAAGAGAGCCTGGAAAAACAATTTACAAGAAAACAATGGGATGGCTATGTATAACATATGTATGGCTCCCAAGTTTGCAACCAAGTCCTGAAGGTTTAGGATCTTTGGAAGTGTTTGCATAGGTATTTTTATACCCCAAGTAGGCTTTAAAGACTTTTTCCTCAGGGAGATAGCAAATGTTGGAGGTGTGACTGAAAAGAAAGTGGTGTCTGTAAACATATGTTTTGGTAGTGTAATGAGTTGGCAGATTTTACAAATTCCCTACACAGTATTCTATCAGAAATATTGGCTGAACGAGGGGGCATGGCCAAGATGCCAGACTCCTAGCAGGACAGAATTGTAGCTCTGCCTATAATATATTCTGACAGGAAATTTAACTTAATTTTTGAAAAAAAAATGACTCAAAAATATATGAGAAGATACATAAGTATAGGACTTTTATTATTTTTCAAAAATTAGTACTGAAAGACAAGTGGGCGGCTGCGGTGGTGCAGCGGTTAGCATTTCCGCCTCACAGCAAGAGGTTCTCTGGTTCGATTCTCGGCTGGGGTGTCTTCTTTGCAGAGTCTGCATGTCCTCCCTGTGGTCGTGTGGGTTTCCTCCAGGTGCTCCAGTTTCATCCCACATCCCAAAGACATGCTGTAGGTGGATTGGACACTTTAAATTGGCCCTAGGCGTGAATGTGTGTGTTCCTTCTGTGGAAGGTTGGGCGCTGGGCTGGCAACTCGACACCATAAAACACCACTGCCAGTCATGAGCGGACAGCTGATATGCTGTGGCGACCCATAACCAGGAAAAGCTGAAAGAAGAAGAAGTACTGAAAGGCAAGATTTTATTATTTTTTTCCTGTCAAAAAGTTTTCTACAAGGGATCCAAGTATGAGCAACTCAAAGAACTCACATCAGGAGAGTGTGGTAAAAAAGGTGTTACAAGCTATAATAACAAATATTCAAGAGTTATCTCTCAAAATGTACAAACTAGACAACAAAATTGACATAATAAAGCAGGACTGTAGCAAGCAGTTAGACATTCTAAATGAGGTGATAAAACATTCTGAACAAATATCTTCTATTGAAGAAACTATAACTGATTTGGATGGCAGATTGACAGAGTGTTAAAGCCACAATGAATTTCTTTTAAAGAAGAATACAAAACTAATAAAAAACCTGGAATACCTAGAAAGTAGGTCAAGGAGAAATAACATCAGAATTTATGGAATACTGGAAAAAGAAGAAGGCAATAATATGATACAATTTCTTAACAAGTGGCTAACTACAGCATTAAGTCTGCCAGAATCTCTTTCAATTGGAATTGAAAGAGCACACCAGTCTTTATCAAAGCCAATTTCAACTACAGTGTCTTCTAACCCTAGATCCATTATTGTTAGAGTTTTGTCTTCCCGGGATAATGATTCGGTATTGAAATCTGCTTGGACAAACTCTCCTATTAGGATAGGGGAAAAAACATTCATTTTGACAATGATTACACTTCTTCTGTCATCTCTAGAAGAAAAGAATGTGTTCCTTTAATAAAGTCTCCCAAAAAGGCTAACAGCAAGGCTCAAATACTTTTCCCTGCCAGAATAAAAATATTTCTTTCAGAGGATGAGAAGATCTTCAGCTCATTACCAGAAGCCATGGATTTTATCCAAAATAAGAAAATACTAACTGATATAGAAGATATGGATTGGTCTACACAAAGTCTGAAGAGACATGCAACAAAAAATGAATGGGCTGTCAAAAACTAAAAGACAAATAAAATATTGCTAAATATTAAAGACTTTGCTGCAAGATTTATTACTTAATTTATATCTGGGAAACATCAACAAGGTAAAGGTAAAACCTTGTTTTTCTCTCTCTCTTCTTCTTCTTTGTATGTGTATTACTAGATGGTTAAAGTTAACATATTAATATGCTTACTAAGTGCATAGAGTTATTCAGTAATAGCATTGCTAAAAGATATCTGAAGGAAAATTTTATATATTCATGTGTGTGTGAATGGTGGGGTAATGCTATAGTACAGTCTTGAAGCTTTTCCCGGTTAGGGGTCGCCTGCTTTTATGATCACACTACATAGAGTTCATATATCAAAATTGCTCTTATTATTATTAGGTGAAGTTTAAACAAAAAATATTATGCTCTAGTGATGATATGAATGAAATGCTTATTTTGGGATTAGTATATGGTTAATTATTTAATTAACTATATATCTGACTACAATAAAGTAATACGTGATGTATACAGACTAATAGTTATAAGTTGTTTTATGCTAATGAATAACTTTAAAAAGCAATATGGGTGTAAATTTGTGTTTTGAAGGGGAAATATGGCCTTATTAGCCTGGCTAAATATGGGCTGTTGATATTTTGTACTGTAGAGGCTGCTCGAGCATTTTTTTCTTTCACAGGAACAAGAAAATCTTCATATTTTGTATTTCCCACTGAAAAGCTTTTTCTTTTAGCTTCTGTAACTATTTTAAATGTGCAGAGCACGTACAAGGCAACAACAATGGGTTTCAGAAGCTAGAAGCAAGGAAACACAGAATAGTGATGTCATGCGACCTTTTAACCCATGCACAGCTTCAAAACACGGAAATAATGCTGGAAATGAAAAATAGAACGGAAAAGAAGTGAATCTAAAGTGTATTCCAGGTTTAAAAATGTCTAAAGTGAAGGAAATGTTATATAAATGCATTTTAAAGAATCTAGAGAGTTAACTTTGTGGCTATTGGTTTAGTTAGAGGGAAAAAGAGTAAATGAAAGCTAAGGTATGACGGCTGTAAACCAAATAGTGCATGAAGATGAGAAGTAAAGATGTCAACAGATAGAATGCTATTGAATGAAGATGAAATGGTAATGTGGATTAAATACTCAACATGTGAACTGGACATAAACTTTAGTTGCAAATAGGGCTTTATTATTGCTGTATTCATAACAAAGCAGACATTTCTTCAATAAGGTCATGTCATAACACAAGATATGTATTACATTCAATAGCAGCTGCACTGTTAGATATAATGAAATGATTCAGCTTGTTAATAAGATTACACACACAGATTTGATAAATGAGTATAATAATGGCTAGTACAAATATCATAGTTTTAAACTGCTCAAACATTATCAACAGAGCAATGTTGTTTTTTTCTCTTCCTGTCGCTCATGAGTGTTAACCTTGTATGAAGCAACAAATAAATAATTATTATAGTTCCATACTTATAAATACAGAAAGAACTACGTATAAGTAATATAAGAGATGCTGTTAAAGTTTCATGTTAAGATTGATGTTATATGGTAAAGATCACCTCACATAATTACAGTACAATGTGACTAATTAATATGCAATGTCAGAAATGGTTCCATTGGGGGGCATGGCTAGCATGGTCATGGTGTAGCAACAGATTTCACAAGCTCCACTAAGGAAAATATATCTTCACTGGAAATTTGTCTCATATCAAGGAATAGTGGATTTATTTTTATAGAATATGATAGCATTCAACATACTCTTCAAGAATATCTACTTATAAATCGAAACTGGATATAATTTCTAGTCAAAACTTTCATCTGAATAAGTGCTTCACTTCTGGGAGATTTTCAGCATGAGCTACACTAAGGCAAACAACCAGGACTCCAGTCTAAAAAAAGAACTGCAGACTTTAATAACCAATATTCAAGACCTCACAACTAAGACTGATAAAATTGACTGTAAATTTGACAAATTTAAAGAAAAAGCTCCTAAGCAGATGGATATGCTTCATGAGGATTTAAAACAGCAAAAAATCCAAATAAGTATTGAGGAAGCTTTAACAGACTTTGATGGAAGACTACTAGAAAATGAAAACAACATAGAATTTTTGCTTAAACAAAATACCACATTACAACATAAACTGGATGATTTAGAGAATAGATCATGCCGGAATAATATAAGGATTTTTGGACTTCTGGAAAATATAGAGAGAAACAACATGTCAGGTTTCCTTAATACATGGTTACCAAAATTTCTAGATTTACCAGAGGCTTTATCTTTGGTATAGAGAGAGCACATCAGTCTTTCACATCAGGAAACAGCACCAACAGGAAACAACCTAGTCATAGTAAAATTCTTGCCATCTTCAGATACAGACTTAATTCTTAAAACAGCCTGGTCAAAATCACCTTTAAAATTCAATGACTCTATCATTCGCTTCAATAATGACTATTCAACAATAGTTATTGCCAAGAGAAAGGTCTTTCTACCTTTAATTAAAGAACTGAAAAAGGTGCAGATTAAGACTCACCTCTTGTTTCCACCAAGATTAAAGATTTTTCTCCCTGATGGCCCTTTGATATTTGAGGATCTTGACTCTGCTTTGACCTATGTTAAAAAAGTACAGTTTTGTACCGACCATAAATGTAGATGTTCGAGTGTACACCCTGCTGCAGTCATCACACTTGGGTTATCCTGTCGTCAGGCGGTCCCACAGTCGGCTTGAATTCCAAATTTTTGGTCTGGCATCAGTTGCTGTCGCTTCTTCCCTGACGTCAGTGCGCCAGGGGTATATATGATGCATCCGATGCCATTTTCTTCAGTTTTTCTTGCCCCAGATGTCAGGTGCCCCCAAAAAGGTGGTCAGTATATAGTACCAATCTAAAAAGTTTAGCACAAACAAAACATCCCTCCAGCTATAAGCAAATACATCACAAAGGTAGTATCAAGTTGTAAGGTATTGTAAAGTTTTAGTTAGTTAGGTCAGAGGGGATGGAGGGAGGGTAACCTGGACTGCAGCAGGGTGTACACTCGAGCATCTTCATTTATGGTAGGTACAAAACTGTACTATGTTCATCATGTTACCCTGCTGCAATCATCACACTTGGGTAGAATCCCAAAGCTAAGGATGGGAGGTGGAGTCAAACAGGGTTAGAGGAGGCTAGAAGGCCCTGCAGAACTGCAGTGGCGAAGCCAGCTCTAGTCTTAGAGTAAAGTGGTAAGTGATAGTGTTTGGTGAAGGTGTGTACTGAACTCCAAGTTGCAGCTTCCAAAATATCCTTGGTTGGCACCCCTCTGAGGAAGGCTGTAGATGTAGCTGCTGCCCTGGTAGAGTGGGGCCTTATGGTAGCAGGAACTGGTTTTCCATGATGGGTGTAGCAAAAACGAATGCAATGTCCTATCCATTTGGAAATGGTCTGTTTTGATATAGCCTTCCCTTGTGAAGCTGCAGCATAGGATACAAAGAGCTGGTCAGATTTTCTGAAAACTTTAGTTTTATCCAAGTAGTAACGTAGTTGCCTGTGAATGTCCAAGGAGTGCAGGAGTCTTTCTCCTTTGTTCTGTGGATTTGGAAAGAAGGTGGGTAAGTGGATGGTTTGATTTAGAGCCACACTGGATACCACCTTAGGCATAAAGGAGGGATTAGTTCATAGAGATACTCTGTCTTGATGGAAAATGAGGAAAGGCTCTACTGCCATTAGTGCCTGAAGCTCTGAGACTCTTCTGGCTGAAGTTATTGCTAGCAGCAGGGCAGTCTTCCATGATATAAACTTTAGGTCAGCAGAGAAAGCTGGTTCAAAAGGAGGTATCGTAAGTTTTTCCAGAACAAAGTTGAGGTCCCAGGTTGGTGTAGGTGCTCTCCTGGGGGGCCTAATGTTTTTGGCCCCTCTGAGAAACTGCCTTAGAAGCAGATGTGAAAATAAGGGAGTATCCGTGTTGTAGTAGGCTGAAATAGCTGAGGCGTGGATTTTAATAGATGAAAAAGAAAGTCCTTTGTGCAACATCTCAGTTAAATACTGTAGAATCTGAGGTATGTGAGGCTGAAGGGTATTTTGGCCTTTAGCTTGGTTCCAGGCGCAAAACCTTTTCCATTTGTCCGAGTAGGCCTTCCTGGTGCTGGGCCTCCTAGCTTCCAGAATAACATCCATAACTACTTGAGGAAGAGGAGCTGGCTGGTTGCTTAGGTGATTTGCCATGCAACCAAATTTAAGGTTTTGAGCTGGCTGTGTAGAATCTGATTGTCTTGCTGTGTGAGCAAATGAGAAATTTGTGGTAAAATCCAAGGTGGGCCCTGGGCCATATTCCTTAGTAGTGGGTACCAGTGCTGGCGTGGCCAGTCTGGGGCTATGATTATCATTCTGGGTCTCTCCTTCCTGACTTTCAGCAGCACCTTTGTGAGAAGGGGCAATGGAGGGAAGGCATATACTGTCAGGTTATTCCAACTGAATGAGAGTGCGTCCACTTTCCAAGCTTGATGGTGAAGCATCCTTGTACAAAATTTTGTTAGCTGATAGTTTTGGGGGCTGGCAAACAGGTCTATGTCTGGGAGGCCCCATTTTTGAGTTATCATTGCAAATACTTGTGGATCCAGTTTCCACTCGTGGGGATCCATGATGTTTCTGCTGAGGTCGTCTGCCAATGTGTTCTTTTTTCCTGGCAGGAATTGAGCTTGTAGCTGAACTTGGTAAGCCATTGCTGTGTTCCACAAGGTCACTGCTTGCCTGCATAGAGGGTAGGAGTGTGTACCCCCTTGTTGGTTTATGTACCACATTACTGTGGTGTTGTCCATCCTTATTGTAAGCTGTCCTGGATGCAAGATGTTCTTGAAGGCTGTCAGGGCATTCTGTACAGCTAGCATTTCTTTTTGATTGATGTGCAGATTCCTTTGATCTGCAGTCCATATGCCTTGAACGCACTGTCCTGCCATGTGTGCCCCCCAGGCATAGTCCGATGCATCTGTTGGCATAGTTTGCCTGGCTGGGGGCAAGGTGAAAGGCTGACCCTTGTTGAGGTGACATGCCTGTGACCACCATAGAAAATCTTGTTGAAGGCAGGGAATGAGAGATATCATTGTGTCCAAGCTGTGGCTGTGCTGAGACCATACGCTTTTTAGGTACCACTGTAATTTCCTCATATGCAGCTTTGCAAATGCTATTAGTAGTATGCAAGATGCCATGAAGCCCAAGGCCTGCAGAATTTTTCTTGCAGGGAGTTGGGTCTTTGTTGCCATTGTTTTGAAATATTGAGTCAGTTGTAGTTGTTTGTCTGGCGTCAGCTAAGCCATCTGGGCCATTGTATTCAAGCTGGCACCCAGGAATGTCATATTTTGTGAGGGTACTAGTTTTGATTTCTTTTCGTTTACTGTGTACCCTAGACAACTTAGAAGATGTTTTACAAAAGCCAGATGTTGTAAGAGGATGTCCTTGCTTTCTGCTTGGATGAGGCAGTTGTCCAGGTATGGGTATATTTGAATTCCTCTTTGTCTGCAGTATGCAATTACTGGTGTCAGGCATTTTGTGAAAACCCTGGGCGCAGTGGATAAGCCAAAGGGCAGTGCAGAGAATTGGTAATGGGTTGAACCTGCAATGAAACGGAGGTATCTTCTGCAATTTTGTCTGATAGGGACATGCAGGTATGCCTCCTTGAGGTCCAATGTTACTAGCCATGCTTTCTTGCCCAATATGGGAAGAAGCTGCTGTAGTGTTAGCATCTTGAATTTGGGTACTTGTAAGAAGGTGTTTAGAATTGAAAGGTCCAGAATTGGTCTCCAAGCATTGTCCTTTCTGGGGACTAGAAAGAGTCTTTAGTAAAATCCTTGGCCTTGCTCCCGTGTAGGTACCAGTTGAATGGCTCTCATGTCCATGAGAGCTGTAATTTGTTTTTGTGCCTCTGCCCATTGATTTTGTGGCAGGTTTGGCATTGCTCTTTTCATCAGCAAGGTGTGGAAATGGAATCTGTATCCTTGTGAAATAATGTCTAGGACCCATTTGTCCTTTGTGACGATGTGCCAGTTGCCTGAAAAAAGTGCTAATTTTCCTCCCAAGGGAGCTGCCAAGAGAGTTTTGCTTGGCCATATGAGGTTTAAGTCATTGTGTTTGCCTTCTAGTAGTTTGTGGCCTGTCTTCTCCTCCCTTCTGTGTTGCATTGCCCCATTGTCGAGGTTTGTAGTGGGTTTATGGTTGTCCTCTGCCTCTTGGGCATCTGTATTTACCCCTCTGAGGTCTGTCAGTAGCTGGAAAGGACCAATTTTTTGTTGGCCAATTTTTGCTGAAGCGAGGGGGCTGAACCTGTAAGACATCTTTGACCATCTGCATAGATTTTGCCTTATCCTCCATTTTCTTTAAGACTTCTTCTGCTTAACTCCAAATAGGACATCCTGCTGTAAGGGAGCATCTAGTAGCTTTGCTTTAACATGATCAGGCAGAGTTTGTTCCTTTAACCAAGCATGCCTACGTATAACAGACCCAGTAACAGCTACTCTACAGGAAGCTTCCAAGGAATCAAATCCACATTGTAAAGTATGTTTGCCCACCTGTTCAGCTGCATGCAACAGATCCTGCATTTCCTTCAATTCAGACTGTTGAGGGTGCGTGCTCATCTTTTGTTTTATTTGAGACATTAGGAATTGCTGGTATTTCAGCATGTGAAATTGACAATTTAGTGCTCTCACAGCTAGAGTGGCTGAGGTGTAAACCTTTTTCCCCCACCTGTCTAGTGCTCTGGAGTCCCTTTCAGAGGGTACAGGATTTTTTTTTTGCCATAGAAGCCTTAGCCCCTTTGGGACCCTGGGAGATAGTCTCTGGGTCAGCAACAGGGCTTTTATAAAGGAATTTGTGGGAGTCAGGCACTCTATAATATCTGTCTGGTTTGGCTGGAGCAGGAGGTAGAGAATCTGGATTTAAGCTAGATTCTAAGTAAACATCATCCACAATGTCTAAAACTGGGGGGATAGCCAGTGGTCTGTGCTGGGGGAGTAAAAGAAACTCTCTGAGCCTTTTCTTTGAGTCAGAGTAGTCCTGACCTTCCCAGTGAAAATGTTCCCTCATAGTATGTAAAGTTTCCCCAAAGGAGTAGTCTTCAGGGGGAGAAGCTGAGGGAATGGAATCCTCAGCATCAGAATCTTCATAAGGGGGAAAGGAGTAATCTTGTTCCTCAGAGGAGCCTGAGGAAATAGACACTTGATCAGAGGAGGCATAATCTTCCTCTTGTCTAGGCCTTTTGTCGGGTGGGGGTTGGGAACCCCTGATTAAAGAGATCAAATCTTCAGCCATTTTAAGCATCTGTTTCTTAGGCATGGGGCCTTGAACTGGAGACTGAAGTGCAGTCTTTTTTGGTTTAAGAGGGTCTTAAGCTTAGGATACGTTTTTATGGTGAGCGTCGTCGGTCTGAAGACACCTTCAGAAACCGAAGGTGTTTCTGCAGCACCGGTTTCTCTTTCTGCAATGTCGTCGGTAGGGCCTAAAGAAAATGGCTGTGTTGGCCTAGAACTCTCCGCCATAGGATCCGAAGTGGTCTTGGGTTCCAATTCTGTGGTAGCCAGGGGCTGTGTAGGCACCTGACTGAAAACCGGTGAACCAGAGACCGGCCCAGCCGAGGCCTCGGAGTCTGGCTTGGGACTAGGCTGCCTGTCCTTATCTTTGCATTTTTTGTGCACGCCGGTAGTCGGTTGCTCCGACGGCATGGTGTAATTAAATTTTCTACCGAAGTAGTGTCGTGCAAAATCAAAGCGTCGTTTTATAGTTCGCTTATTGAACCTAGCACAAAAGCGACAACCAGTGACGTCGTGGTCTGGGCCTAGGCAAGGTATACAATAAGAATGAAAATCCTTATGAGGTATTTGCTTCCCACAAGAAATACAATTGTTAACTTTTTCTGACATCGGTCTGAGGCAAGAAAAGTTTCAACGGGTACTTAGCTTTATTGAAGACTTCGGATCTGAAATTCGACTTCGAAAATCTCAGGAGTCGGCTGACCGGCACTTGCGAACTGCTTCTGCTTCGGGCACCATGCGGCAAGAAAGACTGAAGAAAATGGCGTCGGATGCATCATATATACCCCTGGCGCACTGACGTCAGGGAAGAAGCGACAGCAACCGACGCCGGACCAAGACTTTGGAATTCAGGCCGACTGCGGCACCGCCTGACGACAGGATAACCCAAGTGTGATGACTGCAGCAGGGTAACACAATGAACATCCACGAATTACTGGAAAAAATAGAAGAGATGGAATGGGCTAACCCCTCTCTTAAAAGAATGGCTTCTAAATCTACATGGAAATCTACTGAAAAACAAAAGAGACTAAAAAACAAATGAGAATTATGGACTATTTACACAACAAACTATTAATTGGGACTATACTTTTGTTAACAAGTTTGTTTTGATGTGATATAAACACAAGGTAAGATATACACATCTTTTTTATATGTTGCATATATATAATGTTTCATTTATAACTTATCAAGATATAATATAACTTACTAAATTTATTTTCAGTATAATTATAATTAACACTTTAAGTTTTCATTCTATGTAAGTAAACATGCCATATATCAAACATCACCATAGTATTTGCTTCATAGTATATGATACGACTTAGCTGTATATTGCACTTTGCATTATCACACAGTTACAATCTACACACTTATAAACATTTAATATTTTACTATGTAAGACAAAATGAAGGGATACATTGGGAAAATATTGTGTAACGAAAAAGTTCCTTTTTTTTATATATAATATTTTTCATAGATATCATATTATTCAAAATTCTCCCTAAAATCAAAGTAATATTAATGCATAATACATCCAAAGCCTTATTTTCTCTTCTAGCTACACTTCATTTAAGGCATAGAGAATAACTTATTCATATAACAGCCTTCTTCTCTCTTCTAATCATACAGTTCTGGTCAGCATTGATCAAAAATGTGTTACACTCCCACAGTAAGAACAAACTATACAATGTAAATAATAAATATGTACATGATATATATTTGTTCAGAATAGGTCAATTGTAGGGGATGTAGTGTAGTATTTATGTGTTTAACTGTTGATACACACATTGTTTTGAGAAGCTAGGAGTTGTTATATGTATTTGTATGACAAGACTCATTATTTAAATACTAATCTAACCTCAAGGGAATCTATATAGTTAAAAATGAACATAGTGCTTTTAAAAGACAAATAGAGCAGTAGGAAGAGTTACAACAATATTTTCATGTTGTGTTTGGAAATCATTTTGTTAATGACAGTTTTGCAATTTCTAGTATGGGAAATGTATATGTGTAGGATTACATGTATTAAAATGTTTTTTTTTTTTTAACTGAAAATCGGCTGTTGCCCGCTGAAAAAATAAGGGAGACAAATTTGAACACTTTGCTTACCTCATGCAGTGTCCTCACAAGCTAATTATCCTTTTAAAATACTCTCTGCGTGCTGCGGAACCATTTCTCCTCTCTTTGAACTCCCTTGGCGATGTGAAGCAGCAGGATGACATCATAACTGCACAATGAACATTTTCAGGAAGTGCTGAACTGAATTTTGACTGTAACATGGTTCAACAGTATTTTTTGTTTTAAAACACAGTTATTTACTTAAAACAATCAATTATATGGTCGATAAGAAGGTTATGTACTATAATAACATAATATCTTCATCTCTTGCAATCTGAAGAAAGGAAAATAGAACAGAAGAAGGAGAAAAATAAAAAAGAAAAAAGAGGTGAGAGAAGGGATGTTTTGAGAAAACAGTGAGAGTATTAAAATGTAAATATCTATGTGCTTTATTCATAGACCTTATAAATGTAAATACTGATGGTAACATTTGTTTTTATATATAATTTTTTTTCTTTTTCTCTTTCTTTTTCTTTCTCTCCTCTTCCTTGCAGTATGTTTGCACACTATGGTAATGGTTACCTTAAGTTAGTGTATTCACAAAAATTTGCAGTCTTTATGTTTAACTGTCATAAGTAAGGACATGCATTTCATTTCAGAATGTTTGCTTGCATAGCTAAGAACTGAATAACATAAATAGCACACTGAAAAGAATTTCACAATCGATAACTTATTATGTCATTTGTGAAAGCTTTTGAATATACTTGTGTTTATATTGGTTTCTTCTCATTTGTGGTTGATATATTGTATATTTATATGAGATACTGTTTATAATCACATTTATATCTTCTAAACAGTCATTCTAAATATAACAATTTATAAGGGAATTTAACTATATGTTAGCCCTGTATTATTTTATTTTTCTCTCTTTTCTCTTATATTCATGTATATAAGTTAAAATAAGAGAAGAGATATAACGAGAATTACAAGCATGTTATTACAAAATATAATACCATATAAACAAATCATGACTTGAATAATAACATCGTGTCCTGAATAGCATACTATATCTAACAACCTAATAGGAATGCTTTTTATACAGACAATTTCTTTTATCTATGCTAATAGTAAGGCAGTGGGTTAAACTACATAGTTTTTCAATAATCTGTTAGACATTTGTCTTATTTTGGAATTTAAAGATCATATACTGAATCTATTAGGTTACATATGTTTTATATTAGATATAACTTCTATGTACATATAATCTTTCCAGATAAACTATACTAGGATAATTAATGGTATCTTAAGAATTTGGTTATGCTAATGTTTCTAATTTAAAGTTTATAAAATATACTATTAGTGGAGTTTTGTATTCTGTTGCTACAGTTTAGGGGTTGATCTCAGTGACAGATGTCATTGGGATTAGGAGTTTATAACTCCTGGTGGGGAGCGTTGGGGTGTTTGTTTTTATCAAGTATATGTAATAATTTTTTAACAAAAGAGTTTTTTGACATCCACTGTAGCTTATTTACAAAAAATATAGAGAATAAAGCTCAAGGAATAATTTTTTCCCTAAAGACATGAGATTTAATAATTTTACTAGGAACAAATTCATTTTTGGGGGAAATTCTCATATTGTATATATGATAATGATATGTTACTAACACATCCTTCATGTACAATTACATAATATGACTATGTTGAAAGGTATGTCACTTAACATAAATGGTTTGAACAATCCTTATAAAAGAAGTAATCTATTTAAATATTTAGCTTTTCATAATCCTAATATAGTATTCTTACAAGAAACCCATTTAACAAAAAACACCATTAAATTATTAGATACAAATAAATACACAAATATAGTAAGCTCAGAGTGTGCCAAAAAAAAAAGAGGTGTAGCAATATTGTGGAACAAAACATTACCATCACCCAGAATAATCAAAACATACCAGGACAATAAAGGTTTGCTCTGTTTGGTTGTAATTGAAATGGGTAAGAAACTATATACATTAATTAACAACTATTGGTTACATGGTATTGGTAATAATACTATTAGACAAATATTAAATCAAATAGTTTCATTATCTGAGGGACTTATCATTATGGCAGGTGATTACAATTGTATCCTAGACCCTAAAGATACAACTACTTCAGGAAAAAGAAAATTACAGCACAAGCTAAACAACTTATACATTTCTTAAACTCTTACCTACTCAAAGATATTCATCATTTTGTGGATCATAACTCATTACAATACATGTTCTATTCTAATAGATATAAAACTTATTCTAGAATTGATAGAAAATGTCTTTCTACACAGATAATGAATAACCTGACCAATAGTAAAATTATATCATGTCCAATCTCTGACCATAATACTATTATATTTGAACTTAATATTAATAATACCCATAGTGTCCAAATTAAAAGAATACCAGCATATCTCACACAACTTAAAGATTTTCAGTTATTCATAACAGAAGAAACACAAAACTTCATAAATATAAATTCAACATCAGACATACAAGACATATTTATTTGGGATGCTTTAAAAGCATATTTATATGGACAAATTAACAATGGTTTCATAATAAGATGAAAGTATGGGATAAAGACATGGGAATAATACAAGTTAAACTGGACTCTTTATACACAAAAATAAAGACAATCTGTCTTCTAAAAATATAAGAGATAAGATTTATAAACTAAATGAAGAATATAGCTCTATCCTACAACATAAAACAAAGATAACCCTAGAAAATATAAGTTTCTTGCTTATTCCATAAATCCTAAACATCTATCAGACCTTAAGAATAAGACCAAAAGATTAAGTAAATATAACTATATTAAAGAAATACATTCCACAAGAAAGAAAAAAGAAGTATATAGTATACAAGATATATTAGAAGAGTTTAGATGTCACTTTCATGAAATCAATCAATCCACACAACAAATTCAAACACAAGATAACATAAGAGATTATATTAACAAGAATACATAAACTAAATAAACAACAAATAGATGTTATTCATAAACAAATTACTTTATCAGATATACAAAGTCAAGTAAGTAAGCTTAAACATAATAAAGCACCGGGAAATGATGGCATTATTCCTGAAATATATAAGATAATGCCCAAAATGGCTTTTTCCTTACTACATAAAGTATATAATATGGCTCAAAATGATAATATTATACCCCCATCCTGGAAATATACATTTATATCCCTATTTTAAAATCAAAGATCCAAAATACTGTTCCTCATACAGACCAATATCTTTACTGAATATCGATTACAAGATGTTTATGAATATATTCTCAGAAAGTTTAAAAATTCTTACCCCACTTAATTGATGAAGACCAGACAGGATTTCTAACTAACAGAAGTACATTTGATAATATAAAATGAACCCTAGCTATTATTGACTTCTCACAAAGGAAGAAAATGAACCTATCTTTAAATGGTCTTGATATTAATGCTGCATTTTATTCTATTAACTGGAATTATCTATTTATTCTTAAGCTTACACTTTTCACATAATTTTATTAATCATCTAAAACATTTATAGGAAGAAACTTATGCATATATCAAAATAGGGTCATATATCTCCAATAAAATACCTATCATAAAAGGCACCAAACAAGGATGTCCTCTCTCCCACTATTGTTTAAGAGACAATAAAAATATAGAGGGCTTGGAAATGGATAAAGACACTATAGCCAAAATTCAACTGTTTGCAGATGATATTCTTATCACCACAAAAGGAAATGACTCCTTATTCATGTCTTTAGATGAATCAATTAAAACTTTTCAAATGATGTCTGGCCTATCATTTAATGACAATAAAACAAATTTTTTTTACCCATATAGTCTAATAATAATAAAAAAAAAAGGACAATGGGAAATAATGCATATCATGCTGTTAATACAGATCAAATTACTTATCTTGGAATTATTCTTGCCAAAGATATAAAATCAATACTACAATTAAACTATAACAAATGTTTACAAAATATTCAAGAACTATTTTCAAAATAGAACACAATAATATTTAATACTGAAGAAAGACTAACCATTATAAAAATGATAATTCTACCTAAAATCTTATATATAATACAATCCATTCAAATTTTACCCTCAAAAAGGTTTATAAATAAACTAAACACTTTAATATTAAGATTCTTTTGGTCACAAAAAAAAAACAAGAATTACAATCAATCAACATACTAACAGTTGGAAGAATGGTGGAACTGCATTTCCAGATCTAAATCTTTATTCAATTTCCGCTATAATCATATCAATTTCACAGCTCTTAGATATAACCTATTTAGCTAAATGGAAATCTTTATGGGAAGTATCAGCCATGGAACTTATAAAGAGACCATCAACATATCAATTAGAGATCATAAATACACTTTTTATATGGATCTTAAAAGAATATTTCACCACACATACTAATCCTAATCACACCACCAGTTACATACACGCTATTATAATTAACTTTAGAAATTTTATATATAAACATATCAAATATAAAGATTACTTTTTTATTTCCTATAGCATAGAGACTTTTGTTACCTCAGATATTAATAAAATTATTTTACTTAAAAAAAGGAACTCAAATACTGGTTCCAGCTAACCTCTGAATACAAGACTAGTTCAGTCGATCATATTATACAGGAATATAAACTAGATAATTCCTCATGGTTAGATATACAAACACTCATTTTATATCTTGATAATAAACTGAAATTAGCTTCACCAACTAGCAAACATGACACTGAGGTAGTATTGCAATTTCTTCAATCAGCATTATTATACCGGCATACATATTCAGGTAGTCTCTCCTTTATTTATAGACTTTTGAGCGAAGAAACATTTTCTTGCATGCATAACTACTGGAACTATTATAGTTTAATTACTAATAATCCCCCAAGTGTGCAAGATAAGGTTAATATGTTACAATCAGCTGGGAAAACATTTTTTCTCTGTAATGGAAGTTATACACATGGAGATTCATGAATAGATCATTTTATACACCACAAATAATAGATAAAATCAATAAAAAACAGAATGTCTGTAATAGATGCAACTCTAGTGTAGAAATTAACTGGGCACATATGTTATTTGACTGTCCAACCTTAAATATCTTTTGGAGTAATATAAATGATTTTTTCTACAAGCACTTTTTTCAGATAATTTCATATTGAATAAGTCTCTCATCATATTTAATACACCTGTTCCACAATGTGTAAGGAAAACTAAATACTCATTCTATGGACTATTTTGGCAGTGGCTAGGAAGATCATAATGGAAAATTGGATCTCAAAATATCCTCCTACATTCTCTGAGTTTACTTATTTATTAAAATAAGTCAGCCATTTACAGATAAGAACCATAACCTCTAGAACATCTAGAAAGACATATGAACATCATTTATGGGTTAACCTACAAAATATGTTGGGAAAAATGATCATTTTGTATAAAGGTAATTGACTTTCCTTGTCATTCATGAGAATAAGCTACAAAATGAAGATTACAGTGTATGTAAATGTATAAATACTGGATGTCTATGTACATACTTTAGTTTGTTTGGTTTTGTTAATCTTACATTCATATTTAAATGTTATAAATACATGTTATCAATTTGTAAACCTATAATGCAAAATGTCTCATATATGTCTATGTGATTGTTTTCATTATAATCAAAATCAATAAAATTGTTTAAAAAAATTCCATTGAGTTTATATAGTGCATGTCTTAAATTCATGTTTGATCGGGTTACTTTAAAAGTATTTTATTGTTTACAAATTATATGATTAAAGCAGAAGCTAATTGTAGTGTAATTGGTGTGTGAAAGGGGGAAAATGGGTGGTCTGTCACTAGCACAATTTTTTATTCATTCATGATAATTAGTTTCAAGAGATACTTTAAGCAATTACATATGAGATGTATTATAAATGTTCTAAACATAATCCAACTGCATGATGCTTTATAAATGCTTATCATTAAATATGAATGGTTTAAATAATGACATTAAAAGAGTAAGTTTGCTAAAGTTTTTCAGAATGCATAAAGCACAGATAATTTTCTTGCAAGAGACTCATTTATTGAAGAAAGATTTACTAAAATTCTGCTTTACTGGTTACACAGTACTTGTTGATTTTTGTTATATGTCTAAAAGAAGAGGCACCCTTATATTATGGAATAACACTTACACAACACCTAAAATAGTAAGCACATTTTCAGATGGGATGTTACGTCTAGTGGTGCTGGAAATAAATAAGAAATGCTACATGTTGGTACATTCTTATTGGATACCTGGGTTAGGAACTAAATATGTAAATAAATATCCAAATACCATTACATTACATGCAAAGAGAGAAATTATATTGGTGGGAGATTTCAAATGCTTATTAACAGATAAAGACACCTCTAGAAGCAGTAAGGTTAAATTAACAACACAAGCTAAGAAACTAAATAATTTCATCTGTTCAATGAATTTCAGAGACATATACAATTTAAGACTACAAAATTCACTTAACTATACACACTATTCATTCTGGCACACAAATATTGATAAGATTTTTATGATTTTTTTGATAATGTCATCTCCACTTTCTGACCATAATGCCCTTTCTTCAGTTTGGGTGTGAAGAATAATGATTTGATAATTTTACAAAGAATTCCAGCATATATACTTTTATATAGCTATATATGCCTATATATAGCTTTAAAGAATGGATGTTAAAAGAAATAGATACATTTATAGAAATCAACAATAATGGAGAGGTATCAGATATCATATAGTTGGATGCCTTAAAAGTTTACCTATATGGCAGAGTTAAAGCTTGGTAGTTTCAAGAAAGAAAGGAATGGGATAAATTAACTTTCAGAACTACAAACCAAAATCAACAAGTTGAAACTAAATTTGAAATCAAATGATAAAGCAGTACACATGGAAATTTCAAACTTAAACCAGAAATACTTAGAAATACTAAATCATACAATTGCTATAAACTTAGAAAAAACTAAAATTACAATCCTATTCTGTAAACCCTAGACATTTACAGATCCAAGCAAATCAATAAACAAAATCATATAAATGAAATCAAATATAGAAGTAATAGCTCAGTTAAAAGAACAAATGGTCTAAGTGGTATATTAGAAGCATTCAAAATGCATTACAGTTCAATTAATGATACACACTCACCTCTAGAGACAGATAATATAGTAGATACATTTATTCAGGAAAATATAAATACTAAATTATCAAATCAACAAAACAATATGCTAAATAAACAACATTAACAGAAGTAAAAACAAATTAAAACCTGAAGGACAATAAAGCCTCAGGACTGGATGGGATAATCCCAGAAATATATAAGATTCTTCTAGATTACATAATAAAGATCTTATTAAATAATTTTTCTATGTTTAAGCAAGAGTTAATGATTCCCCCTTCTTGGAAGTACTCCATAATTTCTTCTATTTTAAAACAAGGCAAAGATCCTAAATTGTGTGCATCCTATAGACCTATTTTATTATTAAACATTGATTATAAACTTTTTATGTCCATCTTTACTAAGAGACTAAAGCACATGCTACCTAATTTAATACATTATGACCAAACAGGGTTTATCTTATATAGGAAAGTACATAATAATGTTATTAAATTATTATTTTAATAGACATTGCAAACAAAAACAAAAAGCAATTAACTGTTATAAGTTTGGATATAGACAAGGCATTCAACTCCATTAGTTGGTCATATCTGAAAAAGAAAATTTGACTGGTATAATTTTCCCTCAGATTTTACTAACTTAATACTGAAAATATGCAATGAATCAAAAGCATATGTTAAAATTGGTTCATGCTTATCACCTCCATTAAGAATTCAGAAAGGGAGTAGACAAGGATGTCTGATGTCCCCATTATTATTTGCCCTATTAGTTGAACCTTTTGCTTCATACATTAGAAATAACACAAACATAAAAGGATTTTCCTTAAATGAGGAATACTGTCCAAAAATCCAGCTATTTGCAGACGATATTTTACTAACCGCCAGTGATATAGACATTTCTATTATGTTATAAATGCTATGAATCAATATGGGAAAATATCAGGACTACAATTTAACCAAAATAAAACCAAAACATTATTAATCAATAAAAAAATAAATAGAAAGCTATTAAAGTATAATACATTTAATTGGGAAAATTATACAATAGTCTATTTAGGGATTAGTCTAAAGAACACGTGGAAACAGACTATTAACTTAAATAAAATTATACCAATCTATTAGCTACAATCAGTGATTTAACTAAGAAATGGAACAAAATGCTTTTCACTATGGAAGACAGACTTTAATAAAAATGGTTATTTTGCCTAAAATCTTATTTTACACACAATCACTGATTTTACCCCACCTAAAAAATTCTTTAAACAAATAGATTATTTACTACCTACATTTCTTTGGTTTTCACAAAAACAAGACTAGCATACAAATGGCATGTAAAAGGCTGGAATAGTAATGGAATTGGATTTCCTAATATAGAATTATACTCCAAATTTGTTATTATCAACATAATTTTACATTGGATAACGTCTATATATACCTCTAGTTGGAAACAACTACATGAGATCCATATAATTGCCACTAGAAATGTTGAATCCCAATTTAACAAATCATTTGGAATCAGCAAAATATACTGGATACTCTGTGAGTATTGTCTAGACAATAAGAGATTTAGTCACTTCTCATATGGTATAAATTAAATATTTTACATATTCAAAAACATAATAGATAAGAATTATAACTTAAAACAAATACTTTTTCTTATATTTCCCATAGCATACACTCCAGATTGTTTGGATTCCTTTAATATTAATAGAATGTTGACTTAAAATTCTGGCACCAATTTATAGATAAAAAGGCTATGTCTTCAATCATCATGGCAATTTATTGAAGGTAAAGTGAGAATATTAATAAACCTAGAAACTGATGTTAAACCATGGTTGTTACACTATTCATTTTATGTAATTCAATGAACATTGAACATAAACTGAGCATATCACCTGTATATAAAATCTTACAAGATGAACTGCTTACATTTGACCCAGCTTTTTGGAATTATTCGATGAAAATTAATGGAGAATCTTTATCAAATGAAAATAAAATACAGTTACTAAAATCAACTAATAAAACTTCATCATAACTATACTGGAAATTATATACCTGGAAATTTATCCATAGAAGCTTTTATACCCCACACAAAATTGAACTCATAATTAAAAGTAAAGACAGTAAATCTTGGAGATGTGGTGAAATTCTTGATGCCAATTGGGTTCATATGTTCATCGAATGTAAAACTCTCACACTTTATTGGAGTGATTTTAGATATTTTAAAAGCTTTATGGTCAGATAACCATCATATCACTAGTTCTTTGATATTATTTAATGTACCTAGCCCAAGTGTGATTCCTAAACATCAGTTACCTGTACTATGATCAACTTTAGCTATTGCTAGAAAGATTATTACTTTGAATTGGAAACAAACAAGATCTTATGTTTGCTGAGTTTATTAGTATTGAATATTATAAAAGAGATAAAAGAACTAGAAGAGGGATTTTTAGAAAAGGGAAGGAGCAGATTACATAAAAATAAATGGACATTGTGGGAATAATATTCAGGAGGAGGAGGAGTGAGGTTTAAGGAAAGGCAGGAATTCAGCAATTTATTGTTGGCAAAACCTGGAATTCGTTGCCAAACCATATAACCCTACAATCCTCCATAGGTCTATTCAAAAATAACCTCAAACAGTATCTCAAAATGAACTGGCTCTGCCTGTGTACCAATCCTGATTAAGTTAAATACTGAATGGAGAGTCTCTAAATATCAAACAGGTAACTATTTCACCAAGCTCTGTATGTTATCTGTCTCCTGCCTTTAATTGTGTCTGACCATGTGAATTGTATATCCCTATTAGGGAACAGCATGAACCATTGTACATACTCACTTTGTTTTTTATTCTTTGTTGTAAATGTTGTTTTTATACTTTTTTATAGTTTATATTTTTTAAATGTTATCTTTGTAATTTGTCTAATTGGAGCTTTTCTCCCTGGGCCTCCTCTGAAAATGGACATATATCCAGTCGGACTATCCCAGTAAACAAATGTAAAATAAATAAATACATAAATATTACATTAGCAAAATCTGTATGTAAAAAGGAAATGCAAACCATTTGTTATAGAACATCTAATGTAACACATAAAAGAATAGCGTGGCAAAAACTGCAACATTTATTAGATAAATATTGCTAAGCATTCAGGAATAAAGCAAATGTTTGTCATGGATGATTGCATATAGTGTAAATACTTATTTATTCAGTATATATTGCATGTTTGAAATATTTTGATTGTTCATGTTTAATAGAAAAACAAAATAAAAAGGTTTTGAAAAAAAAAAGAAATATTGGGTGAGCAAGCAAGGAAATAATTTTTTTGCAGTTGCAATACAGGATCTGAATTGCCTAGACACAGAAAGGCCTTATTAAGTTTAATTCTGTTGGCTGCCAAAAAAGCAATTAGTGGAAAATGGAAATCACAGTCTACACCAAATGTGTTTGAGGCATTGAATATTATAAAAGCGATAAAAGAACTGGAACAGGGATTTTTAGAAAAGGGAAGGAGCAGATTACATAGAAATAAATGGAAATTGTGGGAATAATGTTCAGGAGGAGGAGGAGGAGTGAGGTTTAAGGAAAGGCAGGAATTCAGCAATTTATTGTAATGTTGGATTAATGATACTAACAAAGAAAATTCACGTTATGTATATTGTATTTAAATGGAAAAATGTTACAATTATCTGTGTTTTTCTGTTAATACATGCTCACCTATGTCTTAAGTGAGAATTTAATAAAGGTGTTTTAAAAAAAGCCAGAGGTGAGGTAGAAAAAAATCAGAAGGCTGGTAAAATGTTTTATGAAGGTAAAGGTTTAACCACAATATTGACTTAATATGACACTTAATAATAAGGATATATAGACTACAGTGGTACTAGCCAAATTTAGTATAGCTAACAGAAGGGGAGCCTGTTCAGTTTTTATAAGACATAAAATGGGATTTGGAGTTTAGTACCTAGTAATATGCTTAGGCAGTGGGGTGAACAAGTCCTCACCTATGGTAGAAGGCCAAACTTGAAAAGAAGGGTAGGGGTGAATGGGAATGTGCAAGGCTGGAATAGCTGTTTTTCTCTTGCTGTCTATAATTACACATGGCCAGATGGCTAGTCTTAGTGAGTTCCACTTTTTGGGAGTAGCCTCTAATTGCCAACATCAGTGAAAAAGAGGAGCTGCTGATCATAATGCCTCCCCTGTGCACCTCTGACTGATGGGGTGGAACCCTTAGATAGTAAGGTGACTCAAACATCAACCTGCCATTTTGTGCAGTTAGATAGTAAGGCGACTCAAACATCACCCTGCCATTTTGTGCAGTTAGATAGGAAGGTGACTGAAACATCACCCTGCCATTTTGTGCAGTTAGATAGGAAGGTGACTCAACATCACCCTGCCATTTGGTGCAGTTAGATAGGAAAGTGACTCAAACATCACCCTGCCATTCTGTGCAGTTAGATAGTAAGGTGACTCAAACATTACCCTGCCATTTTGTGCAGTTAGATAGGAAGGTGACTCTAAACTTCACCCTGACATTTTGTGCAGTTAGATAGGAAGGTGACTCAACATCACCCTGCCATTTGGTGCAGTTAGATAGGAAGGTGACTCAAACATCACCCTGCCATTCTGTGCAGTTAAATAGTAAGGTGACTCAAACATTACCCTGCCATTTTGTGCAGTTAGATAGCAAGGTGACCCAAACATCACCCTGCCATTGTGTGCAGTTAGATAGCAAGGTGACCCAAACATCACCCTGCCATTGTGTGCACATCATTTTTATTTTTCCTGTTTTTGCCAACCACCTTGCACTCATTGACTATTCCCATTTGTTCCTCAGTACTGATAGAAGAACTAATCACTGCAAAGCCATTATCAAGACAGCCATGAGGGTTTTTCCATTTTCTGACTCTAACCCTCCTCACTTAGTGGCTGACTTACAGGTTTACTGATGCAAGGGCTCACATACAGATAAGATAAGAAATGTCATGTAATGTTCTACCCAAATACTATTTTCAAGTCTTTTCTTTGAAACATTCAGTAGCAGATCTTGTGCTATGCTGGTTTGGATGAAACATCCAGTAGCAGGTCTCGTGCTATGCTGGTTTGGGTGAAACATCCAGTAGCAGGTCTCAGGCTATGCTGGTTTGGATGAAACATCCAGTAGCAGGTCTCGTGCTATGCTGGTTTGGGTGAAGCATCCAGTCACAGGTCTCTTAATATGCTGGTTAGGGTGAAACATCCAGTAGCAGGTCTTGGGCTATGCTGCTTTGGGTGAAACATCCAGTAGCAGGTCTCGGGCTACACTGGTTTGGGTGAAACATCCAGTAGCAGTGCTCATGCTATGATGGTTTGGCCTGAACTGTTGCACTGAGTGGAAAGTGAAAAGGAATGATGATGATGATGAAGCAAAGGAAAGTTCAAGAAATTGAGAGTGGGGTTTTGGATGCAGATCCTTAAGGAGAATAATAACAACCAAGCAGAATATTATATTCATAAAGTGGCAGAAAGTATTGTAAGAACTAGGCCAACAACAAAATGGAGAAAAAGATTTTAGGGCGACTGCAAGTAGACACCCTGCCATTTTGTGCAGTTAGATAGGAAGGTGATTTTGAAAAAAAAAAAAATCCCCCTGCCATTTTGGGGGGGAAAAAAAAAGTTTTTAGAATAGGAAGGTGACTCAAACCATCACCCCTTGCCTTTTGGGGGGGGGGGGGGGGGGGGGGGGGGGGGGGGGGGGGGGGGGGGGGGGGGGGGGGGGGGGGGGGGGGGGGGGGGGGGGGGGGGGGGGGGGGGGGGGGGGGGGGGGGGGGGGGGGGGGGGGGGGGGGGGGGGGGGGGGGGGGGGGGGGGGGGGGGGGGGGGGGGGGGGGGGGGGGGGGGGGGGGGGGGGGGGGGGGGGGGGGGGGGGGGGGGGGGGGGGGGGGGGGGGGGGGGGGGGGGGGGGGGGGGGGGGGGGGGGGGGGGGGGGGGGGGGGGGGGGGTTTTTTTTTTTTTTTTTTTTTTTTTTTTTTTTTTTTTTTTTTTTTTTTTTTTTTTTTTTTTTTTTTTTTTTTTTTTTTTTTTTTTTTTTTTTTTTTTTTTTTTTTTTTTTTTTTTTTTTTTTTTTTTTTTTTTTTTTTTTTTTTTTTTTTTTTTTTTTTTTTTTTTTTTTTTTTTTTTTTTTTTTTTTTTTTTTTTTTTTTTTTTTTTTTTTTTTTTTTTTTTTTTTCTTTTAATTTTTTTTTTTTTTTTTTTTTTTTTTTTTTTTTTTGTTTTTTTTTTTTTTTTTTTTTTTTTTTTTTTTGTTCTTTTTTTTTTTTTTGGGTTTTAATTTTTTTAAAAAAGTACTAAAAAAAGGGGGCCCGGGGGTGCGGGGTTAGATTTGCCTCAAAAAATTCCGGGCATTTTGGGGGGGTGTCTTCTTTGCAGAGTCTGCATGTCCTCCTGTGGTCGTGTGGGTTTCCTCCAGGTGCTCCAGTTTCATCCCACATCCCAAAGACATGCTGTAGGTGGATTGGACACTTTAAATTGGCCCTAGGCGTGAATGTGTGTTCCTTCTGTGGAAGGTTGGGCTGCTGGCTGGCAACTCGACACCATAAAACACCACTGCCAGTCATGAGCGGGACAGCTGATATGCTGTGGCACCCATAACCAGGAAAAGCTGAAAGAAGAAGAAGTACTGAAAGGCAAGATTTTATTATTTTTTCCTGTCAAAAGTTTTCTAGGGATCCAAGTATGAGCAACTCAAAGAACTCACATCAGGAGAGTGTGGTAAAAAAGGTGTTACAAGCTATAATAACAAATATTCAAGAGTTATCTCTCAAAATGTACAAACTAGACAACAAAATTGACATAATAAAGCAGGACTGTAGCAAGCAGTTAGACATTCTAAATGAGGTGATAAAACATTCTGAACAAATATCTTCTATTGAAGAAACTATAACTGATTTGGATGGCAGATTGACAGAGTGTTAAAGCCACAATGAATTTCTTTTTAAAGAAGAATACAAAACTAATAAAAACCTGAATACCTAGAAAGTAGGTCAAGGAGAAATAACATCAGAATTTATGGAATACTGGAAAAGAAGAAGGCAATAATATGATACAA
>NC_056746.1:309477190-309512190 GCF_019279795.1 Protopterus annectens | reverse complement strand
TTTCTTATAGCATTTAGGTATTTGAAATACATAACCAATTAATGCAACTCTCAGAGAAAACATATGCTACAGTAATCTGCAAAACATAACATACTTTACTGTCTAGGCTAAAGCCTTCAAATAGTACAAATGTAAAAAACACTCTTGCCTTGAAGACAAGAATCAATCAACACTTAATTACAGATGTAGTTCAACAGCCTCCAATTACATTCTGTAGTCAACCCCCTAGGGGGAAAAGTATCAACTGTCACAATGTAAATTTATCCGTTATATAACAATGCTTAACTTAAAATGTCACTATCACACTGACAAATAGAACTGTGTGCAAGACAGTAAGCAGTAGCCCACCACTGTTCCCATCATGAAATGTATGAAAATGTACAGCCATATACCTTTATGTTTCTTATTACTGATATTCCTCACATGTTGTAACAGCCTAGGTTAAAAACATTTAATACCCCTCCCCCATAAAATGTCTTACATGGACATATAACAGTGTTCTCTATACACTGACCTCCAGACTGTACAGGGTCACACATGTTTTGTCCAGCTGTAGCCCTCATATATATGGATCCTACCCCAGAACTTGTGTGGGAGTCCACAGCATCACTGGAATGGTAGCAGGAATATCAGCACTAAATAATGATAGACCATACCTATCAACCTCTTACTGCATGACATCTGGACAAAGCCTGGAATATAAGTGGAGGACAGAGGTTGAAACACAGGGCCATATTTGAAATATTGCTGTTATACACTGTGAACGTTGCTGGCGTTACAGGACTGGTTGCACCATACCCTTACTCAGGAATATGAAGTCAGAAACACAAATGGATGTTGCCATGTACTGATAGCAATTAACGGAGAGAATGCCACTGATATCTCAGGGATAAGACCTGTGTGGAGAACAGACAAAACATATCAGTCAATCCTCTGGCCATCATGTGGATAGGCCCACAGTTGACAGCTATGCAGACAGACTGCATTCCATGCAAAACTAGCCTGTACACACAAACCCTGTAAAATTAGCAATATTCAATGCATATAACAGCAATACTCACACACTGTCCCTAGGTTTGGAACTTCATATAAACATGTAGTTGGCCTGTGTCCACAAGTCCTCTTGTAAGAGGTATTCCTACCTGCTGTCTGTAACACTGCTGCCCCCACACATGAAGGATGTCTTCCATAGAGGAAAGGTAAAGGGACAAAGCCCACATGATGTAGTTATTTATAGTAGTGCATGCTATGACATTGGCTATTGGAAGAATTCCACAGCTGGCTGCATGCAATTAGCAAGTGGGGAACAGAAATTTGTGCAGAGGCCATCACCTGAACATGAGCATCACCTACAAAAACAATGCTTCAACGTATTCAAACAAGCTCAATCCCAGTAGTGGAGAGAGAGAAATAGAGAGAGAGAGAGAGAGACACCAAAAAAAACACATAAACAAATCCTCAAAATAAGAAATAAAAAACAAGAAGACAACCTGTACACAGAAGGAACCTAAAGATAAACCAGGTATGTGAAACTTGTAAGCATGTAATTGAATGTAGTACTTGGTCTGTAATAATGGGATAGGTGATTATGAAAGATATATATGTGCCATCAGTACTTGCTGTAATGATGTCCTGCTGAACAAATGCTATGGACATAGCATCCGGCTCTGTCTGCAGTGGGCCATACCTGTCAACTGTGCAGATCTTCACAGAATGTCAAGATTTAGCCATCACAGTGTTTGTTCTGTTCCACCAAACATCTATATTAGTCTGGCAAATAGCTGGAGATGGAAGTAATGAAATCATGACAGACACATGAGTTTCAGACCCCACCACCTTCAGAACAGTCATGGTAATGCGAAATGCATCATGCTACAAACTTCATAGGTTTGTAATAGGCATATCTACGATCTGTCCCTATATATCCCCCCTAATGTTAGGCTTTGTCCACATGTGATGTTCTAAGAGGTGACTAGGTTGGGTCACAGCTGAGGAGCCTGACACACCCTGGGAAAGGACAGCTCACATATGGCAACCACTAGAGTGCCTGTGAAACAGTCGTATCTGTGCCACTGTTAGGCCAGTTAATTTGATGTTGCCCATATCCATATGTTACCTGTGAATATGAGTATTATACATGTTTGTATTGTAAATCTAGGATACCTATATAGGGCATGAGCATAGTAAAGCACTGTTGCAGATGTGTGTGTTAAACTGCATGTGATATATTGAATTAATAACATTCAACTGTACAGTGTTCTTCTGGACAATGTCCACAGTTGTGACAGATATCTGTAGTCACTTACACATATACTTGTGTTATGGCAGCTATATTAATACTTTATCAAAACTAACTTCCCTGTTTTGTCACCAAGTGATGTGGACCAATGACCAGAAGTCCTGGTATAACAGGTTGAGATGTATGATTGAGCTCAAGTCTGTAAATACAGTGTGCCATAATGACATAGAACACAAATGTATACCATGTATCCTCTGAGCATGTGTATGTATGTGTATGTTCAGCTGAAAGGCACAGAAGTAATGACATGGGTAACAAGCAGTCCAGAAAATAGGATGTCCATGTTGCGCATGTATGTAATATTATTCTCACAGCATACAACAAAATAAAATGTGTACTGCTACAGATTGTTTCATTGCCATGACACTGATATGGGTACTACAGCAGACATGCTTATCACATAGTAATCAGAGAAGTGTACAACTGTGTTATGACCCACTGTCCATGCCTACCACTAACAGCTATATCAGCACCCATATACATTGGATATCAAAGTATACACACCCCTGTTGGAATGCCAGGTCTGTGTGCTGTATGTCAATGAGACCACAGAAAGTCATGTCAAAATGTTTTTATGTCAAATGTGACCCATAACCTGTACAATTCTATTGAAAAAGAAACAAAGCTGTTTCATGGAAGGTGAGCGACCACTGTCAAGTGAAGATGTGATATGACGTTAGAGTACAAACCAAGACAAATGGATGCTATAATAATCTCAGCAGGTGTTTACACAACATATCACTGTAAAGGTGTGCACATACATTCAACTGGCTTACTGTACTGAGTATTAATTCCCATATGTTTCCACAGGACATATTTTATGTTCCCTATTGAACTGAGGAGGCTATAGGACACATCACACTTGGGGATCGTGTTGACATGTGCTTTTATGGTGTCATGTTCCAACTGCACAAGTACCATGCATTGTAACAGGGGTGTGTACACTTCATATCCACTGTAGCTATATGGAATCACCAGTACCTTACCTGTGCAACCATCCTCCACCAATGATAGAGTAATCCCCCTTGGTGGACAGCACCAAAACATAAAGCACATAATAGGTTGCTATAGTGGCTGTACAGGGACACATAGTTGCAGACCACAACTTGGAAGTAAGTGCACCTTTAGCTGAGCAAGCATGTAGGTTCACTGGTGACTTCTTGTAAGGCTGACTATGACTAGAAATCAGACCTATCCAAACCACCAAGGCCAATTGCAACCATGTCTCCATATATGTACGCAGTCTCAGAGCCAGTAACACAAGCCAACCTGTACTGGGGGTAAAGCACACCTCATACACACATGGCAGGCATGGATACAGGCAACCTGCATCAGACAGGATAGGCAGGAACAGTAGCACCCTGTTCACAACATTAGTACAGGGGGATATGCACATCAACCACACTCCTGCCCGCATCAATGGTGAGCATGGACATAATGCTGACTGATGGCAACAACAGCAAGTCTCCATGGGGCATGAGAACATCACAATTTGCCTCCTACATGAACACAGACATGTGCTCACAGTTCCATCACACACTACAGTCAAACACACACATGCCACCATCCACACACCATCCACATGGAAGATGGCCACTGTCATCACACAGAAATGAAGGGTGAATAGTGGATTATGCCATTAAGTGTCCAACATTGGGGGAACTGGACAAGTCAGGGCTAGGAGTGTAATGCAAGATGTCAAAGCCATGATAGCTTACATTGTTATGGTATAGTCTGGATTATTTGCAAGTAATATCCACTGTCGATGTGCACGTGGACAACCGTATAAGGTCCTGTGACCTTTTTTCCTGTTTATGTCTTCCAGGTACAATGTCCTGGGAACGTCTGCCTGCATTCACAAACCTGGAAAATGATGCAATTATCCAATACCTCGTCATGCATCATGCCATACTATTTGGCCTCAGGGCCCAGGATCTGCAGGAGAGGAGCGCCCTGTGGAATGAGCTCATCCACAGGGTAAACAATGTTGGCCTGCACAACCAAAATTATGAGCAGGTGTGGCATTGCTGCATGGATCTGATCCACCATGCCCATCAGTGTGCCACTGCAGTTAGGAGGGACCAGCTAGCCACAGGTGGGGGTCATGCCATCCAACCCCCACTCACACATGCTGAGGAGCTCCTCGCCAGCCTTGGGGCACCCACCCACCAGACAAGCCACAGGCTGAAGACAGCATTGTGGAGGTGGGTGCCACCAACACAATGGACGAGGACCATGCAGGTAAGGCCCCAGGGCACATTACTAGACCACTGTTGCTTATCCAGTTTCATCTGTAAAGTATTTACATAAATATGTCAGATAAGATTGTCTGTTGCTACAGTGTAGTAATGAACAGATGTGCATAATCTCTAGTATTGTGGGTTTGTACTGTCGATGTGCTGAAATGCTGCTTTCACCCTGTACCAATGCCACAGGTGTGGCTACTGACATTACTTCTCTCACACAACTATTTAGGTCCCCCTGGTATACAGCTGGGCAGCAGCCTGTAGCTGGTGAGTATGGAGTTGTTTTGTTCAGGTTTGCCAATACACTGGACAAGTTATGGCCATGCTATTTGCCATGCACACATTTAACACACCTACCCATAATGCATGCTGTACATGTTCACTTATTGTTGGTGTTAACTGCACTGCATTGCAGTGGTCACCATGGTGGCATATCTGAAGGGTATGTAAGAGTCATGCAGTATACCTAACAACCTGTCAGTGCAAGATGTGTGGACAGAGATGAACATAATGGTGGGACAAATGGCTTACAGTAGGGATATGTCTGAAACATTACCCATATACAGTGGCTACAACAGTGTATACACCACTATTACAATGGCAACTGTTCCTGATATAAACAACGGCAAACCACAATACCACAGTTCATACATTTTACAACCTGTAATATGATCCTAACATGAGCAATGAATGTGTAATATGGAATCCTATGTTAGGGCAACAAATATGAGGAATATATACCTTAACAAACACTGGAAACTTATGCGTGCACACTCCAAATAACATATTGTGGAAGCAGCTTGTGATGTACTGACAGCATTCACTCTTCTTGAGTACACACCTTACATCAAGTACAGAGTCTCAATGTCACACCAAGTAATGGTCTGCTGTCCAAGAGGTATGTCCATGACATTTGCCCACTCACCTGCAACAGAGGCAGCCATGGCTTGCACACATCTTACAAACCATGAAATGGATCCCATATCTAAAAGGTAACACTCAGGACTGGGAAAAGCCTTACCTCACTATTGCATATACCATGGCAAACAGTGCAGATAGTCATCTATGTGTGTATGAAGTATGGGACAACATTGATCTAGAAAATAAACAGATTCCCATCCAAAACAGATGACAAAACATGTTGCAAACTGGTCATGGTGGCTGCCCAGAAACATGCATCAACACTGAGGAACTTGCAGGAATTTCTAGCAAGTACTGCCTGTGCAGTACCTGTGTCGACAATTGCCTGGATTCTGCATAAGTGTGGCCTATGGGTTAGGGTAATCAGATGGAAGAGTTGTCCCACATGATACATCATCCAGGGCTCTCTACAGGTAGCATAAGCATAACATCAGGTCTCCCAAAAGCATGTGTTGCAATGTGTAATGGTGTCATGAGACCATAGCTCAAACCTACAGACAGTATTCATATAGATACGTGTGGTGCACAAGCAACCCGTCACTCCACCTCAGGGCCACCATCCCCAATATTTAGCTTGCTGGTGCCAGTGTACATCTTTAGGTTTGCTGTTCATTAGCTAGAACTAGGCCGGTGGATATGGTGTTTAGAAGTTGGAACACTGCAAAATAACACTCATGTGTGGCCCATAGTTGTCAGGCATCTGCAATAAGGCTGAGGATGGTGAGGGGTGTCAGCTTGAAACACAACAGTAAACTGAAGCATACATCCACATCTTGCTAAGAATGGCTGTATCTGAACACAGTGAAGGTTATGAATTGTGCCAGACATAACCCTGTCTCTACAGCAATAGTGAAGCCACTGTGTGACCCCCAAGGGCTGTGCTCATGAGCTGACCTTGCAATCTGCCAGAGTTGGGGGACATTTGTAGGGCAGAGTGACAAAATAATGGCAAGTGAAGATGGGGCATGCTAGTATACCCCTTCCAGGAATAGTGACTACAGTAGTTCACTTAACAGGTGCTTCAACAAACCATTGTGTTAAGGGTGTGCACACTTATGCAAACCACATATTGTATGCATCTCATTCAGCATCTGCACGACTAACACATTTGTTTGATACTGCATTGGATTGCACACGTCATATGTCAATTATCAGGTGAGTGTAATGTTAACAAATGCAGTATTGTGGCCCCATTGCATATCATAGAAGAGGCTGGCATGTCAACAAGGGTGTGTACACTCTTCATATCCACATTAAGCTTTAAAGGTTGTCAGTGTAACCAGATTTTATTGCACATACATGCACTGCTGATGAGGAGATCTGCAAATCAAATGAGAGGCATTAATTACTGACATCAGTCCTCATATCATCCCAAGTATGTGTCAGACAAACACATAGGGGTTGTGAGCAACAGAGAAAACATAGCTGCCACACATATACACATTCAGCAATGGTGTGTACACTTGTGAGGTATGGTGCAAAATACATGCCAGTGTGCTATACAGGTGCACAACAATACTGTGTACATGGGTGCAGTGTGTTCCAGGGGAAGGGGCATCACCTACTAACACAAGTCATGCATCACAGAGATGTATAATGTTGGTAACAAGGATTGAGTATGGCTGCAGTGCATGCTGTTGAGTGTCATATGTCATGCATGTTGACTGTTGGGTAATGAGAGGTCTGTGTAATATCTTTGTGCACCACACCTCTAAGTGTGTGTGTGTGTGTGTGTGTGTGTGTGTGTGTGTGTGTGTGTGTGTGTGTGTGTGTGTGTATTTAGAAGTTAACCATAACATATAGGTCTTAATTTACATTTCTCATCTGCCCCTCACAGATGGCGAGGTGGGTTAAGGTTCCTCCTGCAGGCAAACTAATGTTAGTGTCCATACAGACTCTGACAATGATGATAGGTATAGTGAGGCACAGGCAGGGTTGTCAGGGGCTGAATCTGTGCCATTGGTTGACATCCCACTTTTATCCACCCCGTCCCCACACACAGTCACAATGCCCATATATACCCCATCACCAATGGCCATAGATGAAGGACAGTTTGTGGGTGGTGGCATGGGACAGGAAAGTGTGGCGACTATGGGAAGTGTGTCTGTACACAGCAGCCATAGCCAGATGACCAGCGAGGTACTACACAGGCAGATGTACAGGGGTGTTCATAGGAGGGCTGCTGGCCATCATGACCCTGGCAGAAGTGCCACAGCAGGTGTCACCAGATGCATGTTTCTGGCCATCATGGAGGCACAGGCACATATGGAACATTACACCAGAGATAGTCTGAGGCACCAGAGGGCTACTCTTCCTGCTGTACATGACTACATCCGCGATCTTGCAGGTGCCTACCATTATTTCGCAGAGGTCATGGATAGATGTTTGGGTGAGATGGTGGGAATCCCCGACTGTGTGGTGTCTGTGGTAGAGCATGTGGTGGGAGTAGGGCATTGGCCATGTGGATGTAGGTCAGAAACACCAACAGGTGGAGGTCTATGTGGACATGCAACAACTCACAGCTGCTCTCATAGTGGCAGTACCAGCACCAGCACTGCAGGGGGGTGCTGTCCACACCACAATGCAGCAGGCCACATGCACATGGTCTTGGCCGGTCCCAACAGGGATGCGGATCCAGCGGACAATTGTAATCATCAGAGGAGAGTACCATATCTGGGCTTCTGTCTGGTAGTGCCCATGCAACCCCTGGCAGGCACAGTTCCCATGTCAGTGGCCAGACATGGTGAACTGTACAACCTGCCATGTATGGTCTGCAGCTGTCCAACAAACTTCTGTATAGGACAGCCACATGGCAGAAATGTGTGCATACATACACACACTCACACACACACACACACACACACACACACACACACACACACACACACACACACACACACACACATCACCAACACAGCTAGGGCACCTCCATAGCTACACACACCATGCCTGCACAACCCATTAAATAAAGAACACCATAGCTTACACACATGACCAAATGGCTCAGTCTAAGCCTCTGGCAAACCCACAAACCCTGTGCGTATGATGATACCTGTGCCACATCCCTGTCATCCATACCATCGATACAGAGACATGCTAATATGATTCTGATGCACAGGGTCATCATCTTTTTTCAGCAGTTCCCATTAGGGGTCGCCACAGAAGATCATCTGTTTCCATTTCTTCCTGTCCTCTGCTTCTAGCTCTGTCACACCAACCACCTGCATGTCCTCTCTCACCACATCCATAAACCTTATCTTAGGCCTTCTTCTTTTCCTGTTACCTGGTAGCTTCATCCTTAGCATCTTTTTTCCCAATATACTCAGCATCCCTCCTCAGCACATGTCCAAACCAATGGAATCTTGCCTTTTTGGCTTTGTCTCCAAACTTTCCAAACTGGGCTGACCCTCTAATATACTTATTCCTAATCCTGTCCACCCTCATCACACCCAGTGCAAATCTTAACATCTTTAACTCTGCCACGTCCAGCTCTAACTCCTGCCTTTTTGTCAATGCCACTGTCTCCAACCCATATAACATAGCTGGTCTCACTACCCTCTTGTAGACCTTCCCTTTCACTTGTACTCATAGACTGGTACTCATCTGTCACAAATCACTCCTGACACTCTTCTTCACCCACTCCATCCTGCCTGTACTCTCTTCTTCACCTCTCTTCCACACTCACCATTACTCTGAACTATTGATCCCAAGTATTTAAACTCATCCACCTTGGCCACCTCTACTCCTTTCATCCTCACCATTCTTCTATCCTCCCTCTCATTCACACACATATATTCTGTCTTAGTCTTGCTGACCCTCTTCTCTCTAGAGCATATCTCCATCTCTTCAGGGTCTCCTCCACCTGTTCCCTACTCTCACTACATATCATGTCATCTGCAAACATCATAGTCCATGGGGACTCCTTCTCTGATCTCCTCTGTCAACCTGTCCATCACCATTGCAAATAAGAAAGGGCTCAGAGCTGATCCTTGATGTAATCCCACCTACACCTTAAATGCATCCGTCACTCCCATCGCAGACCTCACCTCTGTCACACTACCCTTGTACATATCCTGTACCACTCTTACATACTTCTCTGACACTCCTGACTTCCTCATACAATACCACAACACCTCTCTAGGCACCCTGTCATATGCTTTCTCTAAGTCTACAGAAAAACAATGCAACTCCTTCTGACCTTCTCTGTACTTCTCCATCAACACTCTCAGAGCAAACATCCCATCTGTAGTGCTCTTTCCCGACATAAAACCATACTGCTGATCACTAATCATCACGTCCCTTCTTAACCTAGCTTCCACTACTCTTTCCCACAACTTCATGCTGTGACTGATCAATTTAATCCCTCTGCAGTTACTACAGCTCTGCACATCACCCTTATTCTTAAAAATTGATACCAAAACACTTTTTCTCCATTCCTCAGGCAACCTCTCACTTTCCAAAATTTCATTAAACAATCTGGTTAAAACCTCCACTGCCATTTCACCTTAACACATCCATGCTTCCACATGTATGTCATCTAGACCAACAGCCTTTCCATTCTTCATCCTCTTCATAGCTATCCTTACTTCCTCCTTGCTAATCCATTGCACTTCATGATTCACTATCCCCACATCATCCAACCTTCTCTCCCTCTCATTCTCTTCATTCATCAACCCCTCAAAGTACTCTTTCCATCTGCTCAACACACTCTCCTCACTTGTAAGTATGTTTCCCTCATTATCCTTTATCACCTTTACCTGCTGCACATCTTTCCTAGCTCGGTCCCTCTGTCTAGCCAATTGGTACAGGTCCTTTTCTCCCTCCTTAGTGTCCAACTCTTCATATGCCTTATCCTTAGCCTTCACCACCTCTCTCTTTGCCATGCACCTCATCTCCTTATACTCCTGTCTACTTTCTTCATCTCTCTGACAATCCCACTTCTTCTTTGCCAACCTCTTTCTCTGTATACTCTCCTGTACTTCCTCATTCCACCACCATGTCTCCTTGTCATCCTTCCTCTGTCCAGATGTCATACCAAGCACCTTTCTAGCTGTCTCCCTTACAAGCTCTGCTGTAGTTACCCAGCTATTTGGTAAATCTTCACTGCCACCCATTGCCTGTCTTAACTCTTCCCTGAACTCCATCTCACAATTACCCTTTTTCAATTTTCACCATTTGATCCTTGGTGCTGCCCTCACACTCCTCCTCCTCTACTTGATCACAAACATCATCTTACAAACCACCATCCTATGCTGCCTAACTACACTTTCCCCGGTCACCACTTTACAGTCTCCAATCTCCTACAAACTGGCCCTCCTACATAAGATATAATCCACCTGTGTACATCTTCCTCCATGCACAGGGTGAATGTACTAAAGTTTAGCAATGTAATGCTGTTTAACATGTTGTCAGCTGGAATGATTAATGCTTACATGTCAGGGTGTGTAGCTGTCCAGCCATGATGCATTACAGCTGTTATTAACACTGATTGATTGTGGTCTCCATAATGTATTCTCTTTGTGTTCTAGGTGTCTATGTGTCAGCAGGATGTTGATCTGCTGTCCATTCCTACAAGGGGTGTGGCACTGTGGTGACACATTGACTGTGTCATATCCCGGGTACAGCTGAACACAAGTAACAGGTCTGTATAACAGTTACTGCATGTGCCACATGGCTGATAGGTCTGAGGGGTGTATACAGGTGAGTGTATACTGGCTGATGTAAGCAGCTCTTCTATAGTGGACAATGGTAAGTGTACTGAGTGGCATACACCAAATATTTGTGAATAACACACACACACACACACACACACACACACACACACACACACACACACACACACACAGGCTTTGGTGTTGATACAATACACAGAGAATACTGTTCACATGGATGTACTTCATTTTACAGTGAATTTGTTTTGGCCTATGTAATTCTACCAAGATCAAATTGCCAAAACATCACATCAGTAAATAATCAGTTTGCCAGTTTAATGTCATTGGCGATGGTACTGGCAGGTATATATCCTCTTTCCCAATGTATTTCAGTCCTGGAGTTGGTAAACATAGGTGTGCTGGTGTGGGTGGCACAGCCCCCCACTTTGGAACCACACATAGTGTGATTAACAACTACTTAAACTGTTAACATACACTGTACAGTATAACAGCACACTAAGCGGGGGATACACACAACAATAACCCCAATGTGGTTGCCTGTGCCCACAACAACCATACCCAATTATATATACCAACTCCAGTATCACTGTACAGCTGTACAGTGGAAAAGAGAGCATTTACACATCCACTACTAGTATTGATGGAATGGATTTCCACAAGATGATTGCTTTGAAATGCTACCTTTTGCCAGTTAGTTCTTGGACAAATGTTCTCCTGGGACATATATTTTCTGAAAACTGAAGTAGATCCCTTCACATACATACACACTTACTTGGCAAGACTGAGAGTGGAACCCCTACCTCGGTACGTATTGCTACTAATGTGTTTGCCTAAATTGCACAGACCACAGATCTTTTAGGGTGAGGTGTGTCCCGAGTTTCCTGTTAAATGAAGAACATCACCAGGCCTTTACAGTATGGTAATGGGGGATGTACTGGGTGTTAATGAACAATACCTAGTATGACATACTGTCTTATACACATTGACAAACACATACAGTCATAGACACATTTGACAGACCTGGGTTTAGTAGTGCTAACTACCTTGTCAGTGAGTCCATACTGTTACAGAGTTTTTGTACACAGCACATGCATCATTGGGCTGGATAAGTGTAATCAGTTACCTGTATGGGTGATGGTGACAGCAGTCCTTATACAGTGGACCTTGGGACATGTACTGGGGATACCATGGTGTAAAGACAGTATACCCAGCACCCACACCCCACATTTGATATTGTACTCACTGAAACCCATGATAATCCTCTGACATACCCACAATCACACATTGACCAGGACTGCAATACAAACCCTTCTCTATCTAATCAGTGCTACTACAGGGATATGCATTTATTACACATGCCACAGGGATAGTAATGCATGGCAAGGTTAAGTGTATTTGGAGAATGTGGCCTCAGAATGCTGTCTCCTACAAATATGCACACTCACACACAATTGCACACAAATACACACACACATATACTCACATTTGCCAGGACTCAGAGGGTAACCCATACCTATCTACCCATTTGTAGAACAGTGTTATGCTGGTACTGCAAGCTCCAGGTAGCCCATAGTGTGAAGAGTGTAACAAGGTACATTTAATGTGAATTACAGCAGAAGCCATTTCTAAGTAAAGCAATGGGTGGTGTAGTGGGTGAGAAGGCCCTCAGATTATTTTCAACTACAAGTTTACAAACACACAGACACTGTCATTTTCAGTAATGCACACTGACACATTTGTCAATATTGAGGTCCATAGATGCAGGTGTTCCTAGGTGTGCACCAGGCTAATGTCCATGGAGAGATGAGAAGAGTAGGGCATGTGGGTACACTGGTATCATGCCACCTGACATTTGTCAGCAGGCCATCTATCTTCTGATGCCACTTGAGTGATCCCCAAGGTGACAGTTAAATTCAGCATCCAATCATCTGATTTTCTCTTACAGAGGGCCAGTGAGGTGCTTCAATTGACATGTATGCAACATATATTGCATAACAGGGCCAGTGTCTGGATTAGAGATCTGTACCCAAGCATGTTTTGTTGACTGTGGTAGCCTGGTTGAGGTATTCATGTCATGTGGTGCATACAGGGTGGGGTTTCCTAGCTGTGGCATTCATAACACAGCTGTGCAGACATGTCAGTGTCAGTCAATCAGAGATTGTCTGTAAGCAGCCAAAATGGATACCTGACATCTGCACATCTGCACCGAGGACAGACAGAAATTAGCTAGCCAACAGGTTATGAATTAGGATGAATGTTTTGACAGATAGATGTCTGATACTGATACGTATGCCATTACTACATGACAGCAGTACTCAATGACATGTCCTAAACACATAGTAGTCTGCAGTTAATATCAACATATCAGATCAATATCCAATAGGAGATACTTAAAAACATACAGCTCAAACACCAAGAACACGATAGTCAGTACTCAGAGTCCAGTTTTGCATACAGGGGTGTATGGTTCCAGTACTACAATCTGCAATCTATTCTTACTTGAAAAAGCACTGTTAAAATGATGCAATACATGCAAGCGCTACTGCATATAACCTGGAATACTACCCATGTATAAAACACATACAAAGAGAAAAGATTGTGGTACTAGCCATGTATACTCAGGTGTCCCATACAGTATTCTCACACCCCTTGATACTGTAATGAGAGTACATAGAAGCATGTTATGTACATGGAATTAAATACACTTATTGAAGATGTCATTACCCTGCTATTTTATCAGACTAGAATGTGATCACTGGTTACCAGGGCTGAGCTATGCTTAGCAGGTGTAAGCATTGCTTAAATATAAATGCTAAGCAGATTGCGCACTGGTAAGCAAAGCCTACACTGTGTAATTGCCTTTTCATGAAACTGTACATTAGCACCACTTACCATCATGCATCCCCACTTAAAGCTGCTCAAAACTGCCTTAACCACTCCGTATCCAACAGTCCTTGTTCTGCCTAACAACAAAATAAACCGCTTTCATTGCTTGAACCCAAGACCCTCTAGACTATAGTCACAGCACTTAACCACTAAGCCATCTGAGCTGTAAAAATGTCTGTTGCTTTTTTAAGTATATCATTCAGTACAGTGAATAGTAGTGAACAACCGGTTTGACTAATATAATTGTTTACTACTTGTTAGTGAAAATTGTGTTGAATCAGTCATGTTTTTATATCTAAATATACACATATCAGATAAATATGGTGGGATACATCTGAGAAGGTATATACAACACTCATGTTTATACATAAGGATGTGGATGTATATATACATATGTAGATATATATAATGTACATACACGCACACACACACACACACACACATATATATATATATATATATATATATATATATATATATATATATATACATGTATGCATTATATGTATATTTATATATATGTATATATATATATATATATATATATATATATATATATATATATATATATATATATGTGTGTGTGTGTGTGTGTGTGTGTGTATATATAACATATGCCCATAACATGTAGTGGAGTCATACCTCAGCACCATAACTCTCAACATCTTAGTGCAAGGGAATATAATGTAAGTATTGCAGTTATAAATGTAGAATGTTGCTACAGTAACAGGGGTTGTGTCAACAGACATGTTGTGTGGGAAGGCTCTTCTAAAACTGACATGTACACCATCAGTTACTGACAGACATCATAAAATCATCATACTGAAGTACCACACACATCACGGTAATGATTCTGTGGAATACAGCAGAAATATTACCAATAAACGTGGACAGTCTGAAACAATCTGGTCAGCCCAGAGGTATACACAGAACTCCTTAGTGCAAGATGTTTGGACCAAACCTGACAAAGGGGATGTTTACAGCCATGAAAATGGGGGTATATCACAAATACTGGAGTAGATAAGCTCACACAGCTGATGCATTCACACCCTCCTGTCTGTCCTAACACATATTAACTGGAGGAGCAGAGGTTCTAAGTCCACATACGTCCCACTAGTTAGTGACATACATCTTGACAGAATCCCACTGCTTTTTCAGAAATACACAACATGTATGGTGGCCAGGCAACAGTACAGATGACAAATATCTGGACATAACATCCCACTAGGTAAATACACTGAGCTGCTAGGCATGTCACCAAGCACTGTCTAAACTACAGGCAGACTGCCGCAACACTAACCCAAGTTTCCTATGAGGGAATACACATGTAACTGCAAATATAGCAGGCACTATGGGCATGTAACAGCATGGAGTAAGAGACACCAGTGTGAAAGTGCATACCCACAACCAATCTCAACACAGTCACAGTCACATTATGGTAAGTCTAATTAATAGTACAGTATATGGACTGTGTGAACAAAACCATCCTCATATTTGCCACTCACACACTAACCCTACATATACTGGCCCAATTCATAGTGTAGTTTGATGCCTGACTGTAGTATGGGACATGTCTCAGTCTAGCCCTACAAACATATATGCTGATAGGGTACCAGAAACTGGTGCAGCATGCAATATCAGATAGAATAAGACAATGAACACTGACATCTACCCCAGTCTGTACACAGGCCAAATAACATACTCACAATACACTGCTACACAATACTGACACTCTGTCAACAATCACCATAAGTACATGGGCTTCACTACGGTACAAACTACAACAGAATGTCCAGGTTTTGTCCTCAAATATAAGGCCTCCTATATGTAACATGTCTGGCAGTCTGATATATCACTGGTTTGATATCAGGAATGATGTCAGTAAATGATATACTGCACATATGCACCTATTACTACATGACATATGGACAAAGGGTGACAGACTTGGGGGACAGAGGCACAAATACAGGGCCAATATTGACATATTGTTGTGATAAACTGAGAACATTGCTGGTGTAACAGGGTTTGTTGTGACATATGTCTTCTGTGAGATATGAAGTCAGTAACACGCATGAATGTCACCATTTACTGACTGCAATCATCAGTGTATGCTACTGCATTTCTAAAAACAGAAAAATGTGTGAGTAACACACCACATCTAAGACTCCAAACTTTGGCCAGACTGCAGATAGCCCTACAGGTGAGAGTTTCCTCAACCACATAACACTGTCATGCCAGACTTTAAATCATGCAGAACAGCCATATCCACACAAACCCTGTTAAACCAACATTACTTCAAATGTAGAACAGCAATACTTACATTCTGTCCCCATATCTGGAACACACCCCTCCAGTTTGTTGGCCTGTCTCCACAGTGTTTGTTGTTAGAGGTATTTCCAACTACCCTCTGTGATGCTGTTTGTCAGACACCCACATGAAGCCCTGCTCACAGTGAAGGAAAATGGCCAACACCCACATGAAGTGCTTATTAATAGGAGTCTGTTTCCATGCAATTGGCTATAGGAATGATACCACAGGTGTTCCACATGCAATTAGCAGGTGGGGGACTCCAATTCATGCACAGGCCATCAGTTAATCCACACAAACCCTGTTAAACCAACATTACTTCAAATGTAGAACAACAATGCTTACATTCTGTCCCCATGTCTGGAACATCCCCCTCCAGTTTGTTGGCCTGTCTGCACAGTGTTTGTTGTCAGAGGTATTTCCAACTACCCTCTGTGATGCTGTTTGTAAGGCACCCACATGAAGTCCTGCTCATAGTGAAGGAAAAGCGCCAACTCTCACATGAAGTGCTTAGTTATAGGAGTGTGTTTCCATGCAATTGACTATAGGAATTATACCACAGGTGTTCCACATGCAATTAGCAAGTGGAGGACTCCAATTCATGCACAGGCCATCCAGCTGATCATGAGCATTACCTACAAAAGTCAAGCTGCTGCTATGCAAAACAGATGTATGTTTCCACATCTACCAGAGAGGGAGAGGGAGAGAGAGAGAGACAGAGAGACAGAGAGAAAGTAAGAAAGGAAGACAGAAAGAGCCAAGCGTGTTTGTGCATGATCCATGAGTGGAGAGTGTTCTCTGAGTATTATAACAGTTGCCTGTATTATTTACTAAGCCATATTGTCACATAGTAATTGCACATGGCAGTAGACATTTATGGCTGTGGATTGAACCTCTATAGTGTTTGACAACTGTTGGCCTTGTAATGTGGACATTGGGACATATAGATCCTGAATATAATAATGTAGCAAAACCCACACTGCAATGCATCCTGTCTTTACACAATCTCCCCAACACCCACACAGGATACTGATGACGCACACACACTTACCAGTACTGAGTTTTAAACCCCTACCTGGCTATGTATTGCTATTACAGTATTACACATTTATCACATGTGCCATGGAGCTTACATGTTGGAAAGCTGTCCAAAGGTATCTTTGAAGGTGAGTGACATCAACAGCAGTGCTAAAGGAGGGGTAAGGGAAGTGTAGTAAGTGTGAATGTCCAAACAATCAGGTGTCAACAAAGACACATACACATACACTCTCTCACACAAACACACACATTACCATAGTTGCCAGGATCAGGAATAGAACTCCTACCTAACTAGTTTGTTGCATTACACTATTACGCCATTATCACAAGCACCATGGAGGTTATAGGGCTGAAATTTGGCCAAAGGGTTATTTCAAGGTGACTGACATTAGCAGGAGTGCTAAAGTAGGGCAATGGGAGGTGTAGTGAGTCTGAATGGCCTCAAAATCATTCATCTCCACACACACACACACACACACACACACACACACACACACACACACACACACACACACACACACACACACACACATATTTGCCAGTACTGAGATCCATAGGTTCATTGCTTCACAGGTGTGTAGTAGGTGAATGGGCCTGAAGGCTCTACAAGGCTGGGCCAAGGGAATACCTTGGCATCAGGCCACATGACAATAGTCCCTATTGTGGCTGAGGGGTGTAGTCCCTGGAGTGGTCCCCAGGGTGGGTATTGTATTCACCATCCACTCATCTGGGTTTCTATTGTGGCTGCCTAGTGATTTGCACTGCTTCCCATGTATGTGATCTATATTCCATAACATGGACAGTGTCTGGGTTGTGCACATGTCCCACATGCATGTTTTTTGATGTGTGGAAGTATACTTGAGGTCTCTGGGGCATGTTGTGTGGACAGATTGATATCTTCTGATGTAGTATTCCTGACCTTATTTGGTGAGACATGGCTATATAACTGAGGTTGTGATTGCACCTACATTGACAGTATGATACGGGTAATCAGTGGAGTTAGTGGTGTCTGTCCATACAGGGCATGTGTATAAGGCATGATATTACCTTTGTGGGGTACATTTGCAGACTCTACAGTTGTTGCAGGAGTCCAGTGGGGAACATGGCAAAAGGGCCACTGTACACATTTATTTGGCTACTGAGGGGATGGAACAGGGTGCCATGTCCTTTTACTTGCTGGATAGCATACACTCAGTCAGGAGATGTAACATATCAAAGTGCTTTCTGATGTCAGTGGCACTGTTGTGGTCAACAGGCATGTATTCCACTGCTATCACTCCGTGGTTACTATCTGGGAGGCAAAATGCAGGGAAACTACCATTATAGTGTTTGTTGCCTAGCCAAGTGTGTTTGTGTATGATATGTATGTGGAAAGTGTTCTCTGAGTAATAGAATGGTTGCCTATATTGTTCACTAATCCATACTGTCACATGTAGGGCTGTGGATTGTCTACACCAACCTCACCAGTGTTAGACATCTATTGGCCTTGTAATGTGGACATTGTGACATATACTAGGTCCTCAACATAATAATTTAGCAAAACACACTCCACAATGGATCCTGTTATTACACAATCACAGCAAGCCTCCACACAGAATACTGATGACAGACACACACACATACTTGCCAGTACTGAGCTTCAAACCCCTATCTAGCTATGTATTGCTACTACAGTGTACCAGTTTTATCGCACGAGCCACGGAGCTTATAGGATGGATGTTGTCCCAAGGTACTTCTAAGGTGGGGAACATCACCAGCCCTTGTAAATACTGGCATTGGGTGATAGATCCCAAAAATAATTTTAACCTACACACACATTTGCCAGGTGCGAGTTCAAACCACTATCAAACAATCTTTTTGGACCATTATGTTATGCATTTACCACATGCACCACTGACCTTACATGGTTTAGGGTTGGCAACAGGTACTTATAATGTGGATGATAGCTGCAGGACTGCTAAAGTCAGGCACTGAGATGTGTACTGAGTGTAAATGGGGACAAAATCTTTGAGGTACAAACATTCATATGTAGACATATATACACACACAAACACTTGTCATGGATGAGATTCAAACATATACCTATGTAGTTATTGCTACTACATTGTTCCACATTTATGGCACGTGCCATGGAGCTGACATGTCGGAGAGCTGTGCCAAGGTATCTCTGAATCTGAGTGACATTAGCAGCAGTGGTAAAAGAGGGATAAGGGAAGTGTTGTAAGTGTGAATAACCATAAAATCAGGTCTCTGAAGGATATATACACTGTCTCACACAGACACATTTACACAGTTGCCAGAATCAGAATACTACCTACCTAGTATGCTACACTATAGTATTACACAGTTATCGTAAGCTCCACAGAGCTTATATGTTGGAGAGCTGTCCAAAGGTATCTTTGAAGGTGAGTAACATCAGCAGCAGTGCTAAAGGAGGGGTAAGGGGAGAGTAGTAAGTGTGAATGTCCATAAAATCAGGCATCATCAAAGACGCACACACTCTCTCACACAAACACACACAGTTTCACAGTTGCCATGTCTGGAATGAGAACGCCTACCTAACTGGTATGTTACACTACAGTATTACACAGCTATCACAAGCATGGCAGAGCTTATATGTTGGAAAGCTGTCCAAAGGTATCTTTGAAGGTGAGTAACATCGGCAGAAGTACTAAAGGAGTGGTAAGGGGAGAGTAGTAAGTGTGAATGTCCATAAAATCAGGTATCATCAAAGACACACACACTTTCTCACACAAACACGCACAGTTTTACAATTGCCATATCTGGGATTATAACTCCTACCTAACTTGTATGCTACACTATAGTATTATGCAGTTATTGCAAGCATCATGGAGCTTATAGGGCTGGCACTTGGCCAAAATGTTATTTCAAGGTGACAGTTGCTATGTCTGAGATTAGAACTTCTACCTAACTAGTATGCTACATTATAGTATTACACAGTTATTGCAAGTGCCACAGAGCTTATAGGGCTGGCACTTGGCCAAAATGTTATTTCAAGGTGACTGATATCAGCAAGCATGCTAACATTGGGCAGTGGGAGCTGTAGTGAGTGTGAATGGCCTCAAAATCATTCATCTCCACACACACAGAAACACACACACACACACACACACACACACACACACACACACACACACACACACACACACACACACACACACACACACACAAACACATACAGTTTCACAGTTGCCATGTCTGGGATTAGAACTCCTGCCTAACTAGTTTTCTACACTGCAGTATTACAAACATATCGGAAGGAGCTTATAGGGTTAAGACTTTGCCAGAGGGTTATTTCGAGGTGACTGACATCAGCAGGAGTGCTAACATGGGCGACGGGAAGTGCAATGTGTGTGAATGGGCCATAAATCATTCCTCTGGAAACACACACACACACACACGCACACACACACACACACACACACACACACACACACACACACACACTCAGTCACACACAACTTTACATTTGACAGGACTGGGTATACAAATGCTAGATGAATACTGATTTGTACTATCATGTTACACAGTTATCGCAAGCACCACAGACACTATAGGGCAGAGGGCTACCAAAAGGAATGTCTACAGTGATTGACATCAGCACATCATGTGATATCGGCCAGTTGGATGTGTGTTGGGTGGGACAGACCTCATAATGGAATTCTGTCTGTCAATGTCTGTCTCTCTCTTCCCCACATCTCTCTGTGTGTATGTTTGACATATTATAGTGTGTTGGCCTTGACTTTGTGTGAGTCTAATCTAATGTGTGTGCAAAGCTTGAATGGTGTACAGTTTGGTGTGTGTGCACAGACATCTGTGAATGACAAATATGTATAGTTCACTGTGTTGTGAGACATGGGCTTCATTTCTCTAAGTGTAGGAGCATGCCCGGTATGACCTTCTGTATTGAGTGTGTGAATCCATTCAAGGTAGGGTTGTACTCCAGTCTAGGGTATGGTGTTCTACACCTACAGCTAGCAACCTGTTTCTGCAGGAAATTTGTGTATAGGTTGACAATATGGAGTCACAATGGGCGATGGATAGTGGGATACTGTAATTATTGCTGTCTGTGATGCTTGTGTTACATGGTTGGTGTTAGCAAAGATATTCAGACATATGTACTGTTTTACACTGTGATATATTATGTCATCAGCTACTGACAGATATATTTATTTACTCACAGATATATCCTGGGAAATACAAGATGAATAAAGCTTTGTCCAGTATTGTGGTCTGCAGCCTGCAGATTCTTCCACACTCATGCCATTCTGGAGGGGTAGCTGCAGACACTTGCTGATGGGTCTGTGTAAATGGTCCAGCACCTTGGTACTATGGTGGCTGAGGATCCCCTTCTTGTACATATATTGATGTAACAGAATGGTCATATCCTGCTATGGTCATACCTCACAGCTGTACAGTTTCCTCCAGGTTATGCAGAGGTAGGGCTGATATATCTGGCCAGTTCCCCTTCACATTGTGGTTTACAAGCAGGTTTGTAGCCACCCATTACTAGGTTTGCAGGCAGGGGTAATATGGGAACACATCAGAGTTTCAGACTTCACACACTCCATGACGTCCATGTTTCTACACCCCGCTCTCTGTTATTCTATTCTTTTCCTAACATTATGCAAGCAATATCTGAGATGTATCCCTATAGTTGTCCCTTCATCCCAGCAGTGTTTAGGGGATGGTCCACAGTTCATGTAGTAAGACATGGTGAGCATGCTACTGGGATTTGTCAACATGGCCTTGCATTTGTGTTCTGTTGACTGTGTTATGTTGTTAGTTGGGACCCCATGAGATACCAATTATTGGCACTATGGGTGAAGTGCAGGCCTTTGACAGAGGACTGTAGTCCATTTGGTAGTGATGCAGGCCATCTGTAGCAGTTCAGTGCATTCTGTCACTCCTGCATTCCCAGGCTGCGAGCCAGTGGATTCCCCTGGGGTGACAGGGTAAGTATGCAAAGTGTTAATGGAAATAATTCCTGTCCATATTAATCCATTTGTCTGGATGCAGGCAGGGTGCTGCTTACAGTAAGGGATACACCTGCATGGGACACCTCTTAAGCATGCTGGATTCTGTGGGTATTCCTATACAGAAGTGGGATCATACTGTACTCATTCCCAACAGCAAGGATATAACCTGTGATAAACCTGTGGCTGATGGTGGGGTGAGCTGAGTGCATGTGTGATATGGAAGCTACTTGCAGCTGACTCACAGATATAGATGGGACATTCCCCTTATGCTGCCTTGTGCGGGGACATAGGCAATCCCTCATTACTTCATAACTGTGCCTTTTGTGGTCTGCCAATGATTGGCAAGACTACATCAGTATTCCATACTACACAGACAACTAATGTGCTGCTAACCTGTATGTACAATTCCAAAGTTGTGTGCAGCTGACAGTTACATTTTATGTACTCTGTCTAGGGTACTACCACCTGTGTACTGTGTGTATGTATGGGCCCACATTCATGGCATGTCCATCTTTCAGACGGTGGCAGATATTGACATGTGGACAGTGAGTATGGACGACTGCAGACATGGGTATTGCTGAGAAGCATTGTGGTTGGTACTGTAGTTGTTGGAACATGGCCCTGTCATCCACAGTACTGCCCATAGGCCACAGAGACACAACCCTCCATGCCTACATGGTGACCACTTTCAGACAATATTGAACACACAACAACCTAACACACGGACCCCTGCATATTGTTCACATGCAACAATCTATCCTGTAGATTGGGCCAGCTTGGGTAATCTGTGCTCCACTGTTATTACAACTCTTCAGCATGCTAGATTCTGTGGGTATTCCTATACAGAAGTGGGGTCATACTGCACTCATTCCCAACAGCAAGGATATAACCTGTGATAAACCTGTGGCTGATGGTGGGGTGAGCTGAGTGCATGTGTGATATGGAAGCTACTTGCAGCTGACTCACAGATATACATGGGACATTCCCCTTATGCTGCCTTTTGCGGGGACATAGGCAATCTGTCATTACTTCATAACTGTGCCTTTTGTGGTCTGCCAATGATTGGCCAGACTACATTAGTATTCCATACTACACAGACAACTAATGTGCTGCTAACCTGTATGTACAATTCCAAAGTTGTGTGCAGCTGACAGTTACATTTTATGTACTCTGTCTAGGGTACTACCACCTGTGTACTGTGTGTATGTATGGGCCCAGATTCATGGCATGTCCATCTTTCAGACGGTGGCAGATATTGACATGTGGACAGTGAGTATGGACGACTGCTGATATGGGTATTGCTGAGAAGCATTGTGGTTGGTACTGCAGTTGTTGGAACATGGCCCTGTCATCCACAGTACTGCCCATAGGCCACCGAGACACAACCCTCCATGCCTACATGGTGACCACTTCCAGACAATATTGAACACACAACAAACTAACACACGGACCCCTGCATATTGTTCACATGCAACAATCTATCCTGTAGATTGGGCCAGCTTGGGTAATCTGTGCTCCACTGTTATTACACCTCACACTTACATGTTACTGCATTTCTACATAGGATTGTGGGGGCGGAGCATACCTGATGACTTTAAACATTTGCTATGACTGTACTGATATTTCAGGAACTCTGTTAGCTTTCATTTCATTTTGCATTCTGACCTATCATGCAGACTGGAGGCATATCAGTAGAGTATAGATCTTAGGTTTTATTGACCTACATTTCAGTTTCAGACTTCTTACCCTTCAGAACTAACATACAACTGCCAGACCTGTTGTAGTCTTTCTGTGTAGGTCTGGAGGGGGGCTGTTAACCATTGCCATCAATTGGAGGCCTTAGCCCAGCCTTTCTTTATGGTCATCTACACCTGTCCTGCTGGCTGAGGCTGGTGGTGGGTATGTGAGCCTCACTGACATGCATGTGTGTGTCCTATGGACACACATTTGGGCCACCACATGTACTGCAGTAGGATTTGTCACCTTGTCTAGTACTGCCTAGTATGTTGACACCAGTATTTGTTATGGATTTCATGCTGCCCATATAGGTATCCTCTCTCTGCTGCCATCCCATTCAGCCACCCGATTCCCTTGCATGCTCATGTCCATACCATAGATACAACTACCAGAACATACTATTCCATTCAGAAATTGATAGGAAGAGTGACTTACCTTGTGGCTGTGACAGTACTGAGGATGGTGCTGGAGGGATGACTATGTCTGATGCACATAGTACAATCCCTATACATGGTAAAGCACAGGTAGTGTCATGTTTGGCATCCCTTTTACTGTATGTGCGAGTCAGAGAGAGGTGTTATTCCCTGTGTCCCTACCGTGTCAGTGTATGTACTATGTGTTGCCTCTTTGCCAAAGCCTGGACATACTGGGCATGCCTCCTTCTACCTACATGGGCAGGCTCAGGTAGTTCCTCCTCCGAGTCCCTCTGTGCCTGTGATGGGCTTGGCAATGGTGGGGGGGGGGGCGCTGTGTGGCCTTGCCCTGTGCTGTCCTGCTGCAGCTGTTTCTGCAGGATCATATTGTGTAGAATGGCAAATACCATGAACATCTGTCTACATGTAGCTGGAGAGTACTGCAAGGCTCCACTGGATATGTCCAGGCAATGGAACTGTGACTTGAGCATCCTAAACACATGCTAGTATGATTTTGGTTTGGGAGTGTGCCTCATTATGGAGTTCTTGCTCAGGTGTGTGTGCATTTCTGAAGGTGTCATCAGCCATGGCTCCAGTCCATAGCCAGCATCCCCCACTAGGTGGCCATATGGGATGTCCCCACTGGCAAATGACTGGTACAGCTGTGTCATATGCCAGATGTGGGAGTCATGATAGCTTCCAGGACTGCCAGCACACGCATTCAAGATAATGCCCTGGGTATCACACATGACCTAGCAGTTGCTGGAGGGGAAGCCCTTGCGGTTTATGTAGACCCTACCCTGCTCACTGGGTGGTGCTTTGATGCATATGTGCGTGCAGTCTATACCACCCACTACCTCAGGATATTCTGCTATTTGGTAGAAGAGATGTATATTGCTGGTCAGTGCTTCATGGGTGTTGAGGAAATATATGTGCTCACCGGCATGTGCTGACATGGCATTCAGGAACTGGTGGAGTACCCTGGATGCTGATGCCTGTGAGATCCCCATGATATCCCCAGTTGCTCTTTGGAAGGTTCCTTTGGCTAGTATTCTTAGGCCTACAAATACCTTGGTATCCACTGGGATGAGTTCCCCTCTGTTGGTTCTGTGTGTGAGGCATGGCCGGCATAGCTCAACAATTTGCTGTAGAATGTCCCTGTCCACCCTATAGTGCTCCACTATCTCCAGCTCATGTAGCCCCTGGTAGGTTACCCTGGGTCTGTACACTCTTCTGCTTCTCCTCACTGTGGGTTGGTCATCAGCATTCACACCCTCACCACCCTCAGCCTCTTGCACATATTGTTGTATGAGAGCCAGTGGTGGCTGGTGACTTCAAATCAAAGGGGAGCTGCAGGAGACAGTTGAATGGGTGGGCCAATGGGAAGGGTGTGACCACCTGGAAAGGGATGGAGGTATGTTGAAAACCACAAATACTGGGACTTTAATTAAATACGCAGCCCTAGGTGCCAAACCGTCATTATGAGAGTCCAATCCAAGAAAAAATGAAGTGCAGAAGAAAAATATATTTCAATGCATTGGCTACATGACAGCTTACTTAATATCTAGATGGAAACAAAAAGGTTGTGAGGCATGAAAAAATAAATTACTTTTTAAATACATTACTGGAATGCCAGTCAAAATCAAGTATAAAAAAACAAGCAGCACTCAACTCAAACCACTTCTCCTTGCACTGCACATCTAATTATAATTTATATTCAGCTTTATAAAAGTAGCAAGTAACATGCTGAAAGTAGCAATCTTTGTGATACCCCCACTTGTAAAAATGTTTCTTATCCAAAAAGACTTGCTGCCTGACAACAACTATCCACTTGTTTCATGGGGAAAACAAGATCAAAGTAAAAAATGAACAGCAAACAAGATACAAGCTCAAGATAAATTGCTTAAAGGATTACTGCACAGGTTATGGACAACACATGATAGATTGGCATTCTGCTTAGTTTATGCTTAAAGCCTGCAAGATGACTGCAAGTCTCCAACAAATGTAATGAGCTTCTGAAAATACTGTAATCCTGTCCTTTATTACAAATACTGTCATATGCATTTCAATGCCTAAGGCTTATACGTTATCTAGTTATGTAAATATTCTCTGCATGGCAATAAAAAAAGACTTTCAATGTTGGTAATTCTTTAACAGTATGCTCATTAAAGCTTATTAGCATCTTACAATCTCAGAAAAGCTTACCTGATGGTCATTAAAGGGTTGCTACTTAAACACAGAGCAACAGGCACTGCAACAACATGCATTTTCTGAATAATAAGAAGCATAAATCAACAGTATAAAAATATGACAGAAAACCAGAACATTCTGCAAAATCAAGGACAGATGAAAAGCCACTGTAGTAGTTGTGTCTACCTTAGATGGGGGGATACTTTGCACACTTATACTGCATAACTGAGCCTTGCCTTGCTTGGACACATCCAGAATCACTACATGGGGGAGTGGGGTGCAATAAGTATGTCACAATTTGAAATGTCTCTGGCTGAAGGTGATGGCCCTGACACATTTGTCATACCTCTCAACCTCAGAGCAAGAAATATGGACAGAGCTATAAAGAAAAGTGGGACAAAGGCCCAAAAATAAGGACAATTTTTAAATATTTCCCTTATAAACTTAGAAAGATAATAGAATAGTAGGTCTTGCATTAGTATGACTTTTCTGAAGGGTATGAAATCTGAAACTCAAATGTCTGTCATTATTTTCTAACTTCAGTCTTTAATGATTTGCCAATAATTTGCCAGAAAAACACAATTTTATGAAAAATGGACCAAAAATGTGATGCAAAAATATAAAATAGCCACACAATACAGCTGAGAACCTATCAAAGAAGGGACACTTTTTTAATATTAGTACTCTTAAGTTGAGCAGCTGACAAAATAAGAGAATCTACATGCATTTCTGAAATAAAAGTAATCTATAACTCTGATCATTACAATTATTTATTAAGTTTAAACCCTCCACATTTTCTTCCAAAATTGCCATTTTGCAGAGGGATTATTAGGGGGAGAGCAACATTTTGAACCAAAGTCAGGGACAGTAAGAGGTTTGGATATATCTAATTTTATGAAGCGATTCATTTGCCCATACCTCTCAACCTCTTAATGCAGGAAATCTGGACAAGGCCAAATATATTGGAGGAACATACAGACAGTACTAAAAATTGCTCTTGTATAAACTTAGACAGTTGACAGAATAACAGGTCTTGCTTTAGCATGCATTTTTCTGAAGGGTATGAAGTCTGAAACTCAATGTCTGTCATTATTTAGTGACTTCATTCCTAAATGATTTGCCAGAAAACCACACATTTTATGAGGAAGAAACCAAGAATAAAAAGCAAAAATGTATTCATTGTGTGAAAATCTGGACAGTGGAGAGGTATAGTTCAGCTGGGGCTGTCTTTGAGTTTACCACCCTTCCCCCCTCACAAAATCATGGTCGAATGAGGCCTCCCCCTGCAGCCATTCCACTGTCCCATTACTTAGCTATTTCACCCCATTTACCATAAACACTGTAATGTGCATACTGCTTTACTTCTTCAATGATTTGGGTTTCATCTAAACGTTTTATTTTACATTTTACAGCACAAACACTAATAGACATCTGCTAAACAAAGCAATGCAGTCTCACAATGAAAATAAACTTAGCATTAAAACTTCTCTGCCCTTGAAACTCACATTAATTGAAACAGCACTGAAACCCAGATTCAAAGAAAATACATCTGGCTAGTGGCAGATAAAGATTAACTTTAGGCTGTTTTCAAATCATAGGACCCTGCACACGAAACATACATGTGTTCTTTGATACAACTTCCTGATCGTATTAAATGATATTCCTTGTATAATACAGTACAGTTGTTAGAGGGAGTTTACATTTATTGTTTTGAACATTTTTCCAGTAAACAATGAAACACAACGCATGCACCAATAAGGACAAAACTGCCCAGTTCAGAACATTTCCATCATAAAGTCTACTCAAACTTTTACAATACACCAGTGTCAGTAAATATGCACAATCTCTGCAGAAGTAAAAGTCATCTAAATAATTCCACATTAAATAGATCTGTAACTAATGAAGAGGTTGCTGCTAGCAAACAACTTTATATTTCATTGTTTCATCTACAAATAAAGTGCCTGTTGCCCTTGAGGAATGAATTGCCCATGTTACATTAAAAAAATGATAAGCTAGTAATGTTGCAATAGGGAATGGATGGCAAACTGATAACAGGTTGATAGCTACTAGGTATCTCCAACCAAGAGTACATTCCCAGGACTGCAGCATCCACCCCCTTTAAAAGTGCAACACAGTACAGTATCAGCAATGCATCTACATACTGTGGCAGTAGAACCCACAGTTTTCTGCATCAAAATCAAGTACACTACCTGTTGTGCTACTAACAATGCAAGCCAGCTCAGCATAAGCACCACTAAACTTCTCTTCCCCTGAAGCTCTTAGCTCCTTGTAAAATCCACCTGGCACTCAACTGTATATCTCAACTTTGCAGCACATGAGCACAAGAAATCTGGAAAAAGCCAACATTTATGGGGGGGGGGGGCAAAAGCCCAAAAACCAGGGACACATTTTAAACATTGCTTGTATAACCTTGGAATGTTGCCAAGAATAAAATGCTGTGCTACCACCATGCATTTTATTTCCAAGTCTTGAACCCAGGATCCTGTGTACTACAGTCAGAGCAAAATACCACTATGCCAAATCAGCTGTTTCTTGAAAGACAGGAAGACTGAAACTTAAATGGCTATCATTTCATGAATTCAGTTCTCACCATAGCTCTCAACATCTTAGCACAAAACACCTGGTCAAAGCCATAATGGGGGAATACAGCCCCCAAACATATTCACTGAATTCAGTTCTCACCATAGCTCTCAACCGCTTAGCACAAAAACCTACACAAAGCCAACAATGGGGTAATACAGCTCCAAAAATAGGGACACATTTCAAATATTGATCTTATAAACTTAGAACATTGTAGAATAAAATGTTTCATGTTACCATGTACTTTCTGAAGAGTATGAAGTCTGAATTTAAATGTCTGTTATTATTTAGTAAATTCAAAATCCAGAAAACCACAGATTTTATGAGGAACAGAAAAGAACAAAAATATGAGGCAAAAATCTGAATGTTTTTCACAAGTGGTGGTGGGTAGGGAATTCAGGCTCTTGCTACCTGCACCCAAGGTTGAGGATTTGAGCCTGAGTTACTCTCTCTAGCCATTAGTTATAGTTAACTGGGGTATTTTATATATATATATATACACACACACACACACACACACACACACACACACACACACACACACACACACACACACACACACACACACACAAACACACCAGTACCTGAGTGAATCCAGCTCACTCTGGATGCAGAGTCCCATCCTCCATTCTAAATAAGCCATTTCCCCATCCCATCCTCCATTCAAATGTCCACAGCTCCTGTTTCTCTGTGCCAGAATAAATAAGTCAGCTCCCCATCCCATCCTCCATTCAAAAGTCCGCAGCTCCTGTTTCTCTGTGCTGGAATAAACAAGCCAATTCCCCATGCGAAAGTCTGCTCTGAGTTCAAATTGCAGCAGCAGCACCTGTTTCTTGGCACTGGAATGCCACGCATGTGTGCCCTGCCTCTAGCTTGTTCGACCATGCACAGACTGCAGACCTTGCAGTCAGATCCACTTCCAGTCTATGCAGTTGTAATTGCATAGACTTCTGGGGCATCTGTAGACTGCTGCCTTCTCTCCAAATCCGGACTGGTTAAACAGCAGTCCGGATTAAAGTTTCCGAGCACACATGCGTGGAGTTACAGAATTTTTTTTTTTGGTTTACAGCTGGGGAGCTGCAGTCCTGCAGTCCAATATCATGAGCCGCCACTGATGAGAGCAACAGCAGCCCCTAACATTTTGTTAGTTTTGTCAGGTAAAATTTCCCTATCTGTGTACACTGGTGGTGCAGAGTATGTGGGAAAAACAGACTGGAAGGTGTTTGCATAGTTTATAGATGTGTGCTAGGCTGTTCCATGTGTAATTGGCTGATTCTGATACATTTCACCTACCAGCTATGCTAGCTCTCCTTGATTGCCTTCCTACTGCTGTTTTCCCTTCTCAGTGCCTTCCCGTTTAAGCCCCAAGGCACGGAGAGCATACCCAGTGCTCAGATGTGAATAGAGCTATTTCCTGTTTTTTTTTTTTTGTTTAAAACCTGGTGTGCGGCATGCACACCTGTTTAGGCAATGTAAACACTGCTAGGCAGCCTCAGACACACACCCTTCCTTAGCTGTGCTTAGCTAAGGGCAAACACAGGCCATAGAGCTCGAATAAGCTTTCAGCATGCATGACACTCCCCCTTAGGAGGTCATCTACCTCTTAGACTTATTCAATGGTATTGCTGCATCTACACGGTTGGGTGCAAGCTAACACTGAGAGGAAATCTATGATTCAGTATCATTCCCCTCATTTGCATAAAACAGAATGTTAATTCATAGTTACCACACTCACACTCAGCCTTCCCCCCTTAGCAACCACTATTCCCTGGTATTGTTGTCTTATGCATGCCATTGACTATTATGGCAAAATGATGATTTAGGTTTAAAAGCTTATTTCCAACTTTTTTTCTTATTTTCGGACTGATCCCATTTGTGCAACGCTGCCATATGCTTAAAAGGTCGAGATTGGCCAAAAAAAAAAAAATAAAGTTGTTTTTTATAATTTTGCAACTATTTCTCATGCCAGTGGCCATATATTTGGCCATTGGCATGCTTACTACATTGAATACATGCTTTCTTTAGAGCTGTCATGCCTCTGTTTTGTAATTTGCAGAATTGTATTCGGTTAGTAACCGAATACATTTCTGCAGATTACACTATTCCTGCACAGATGCCTGCCTGCTTCCTGGATCGCTAATTCACCTCATTTGCATGATTTTCACCAGCAAATGAGTTAATTAGCATATAGCAGTGGTGTCTGTGTGGGAATAGCCTAGGCATGCTTTGGCACATCTCAGGGGCTCATTCCTGGATCACTCGGTGGCCATATTGCATGCAGCAGCTCTTGCACTATTCAGGCACTCCGTGCAGAGCTTGCTGAATCTGGCCGAATGTCTTCCAAAGATCAAGACAGGCTCAGTTGTAAACTTGTCCACAGTTCCAAAGAGCTGAGGTGGTTGATTTTTGGTTTGATGTAATCTATTATGTTTCATAAAATTAAGCTTGTCTTCTGGAAGCTCGGCCCTCTAATTTCTAACTAGTAGATGTGTGCACAACTGGTAGTTAATGATACCACATATACTGAGTCTGTGGACATAGCTAACTTGTTGGCTGACAGGTTCTATGAAAACTTCACTCTCCTGTCCCTGCCACACATACCCCATGACATCCCTACCACCTGTCCCATACCTTGTATCTCTAAAGAGCAGGTTGTAAATGCCCTCTCTAAGGCCAAAAACACAGCATCTATGGGACCTGATAACACCCCAGGCTGCATCCTACATGGGCTCCAACATGAATTAGCTATACCATTTGTACTATTTTCAATCATAGTCTAAGCGCTGGCTTCATACTTTAGTCAGTTTCATATAGACTACTCAGTGGTGATCTCTGCCTTGTATACAAGGGAATCTCTGACCCTATTTTATTGGAAATGCTGAATATCCACAAGTCAAATGGTACACTGGTTACTCACTGTAAATACCTTAACCTACTATGTGACATCAGTAGAACCTGCTGGAGGGACAGGCTCCCACTTCATGTCAAACAGAGCACCTCATTGGCCCTCTTCAAACGCAATCTGGACGATTGGATGGGTAACTGTAAATTCATCCTGGTGGTTCTACATGTGTCCCTCTTGGACAGCAGCAACAGGTGCCAATCATGGAAATAGGTGTAGACATTGCATAGACTTGTAAGGGCCCTAGGGCCATTAGCCTACTAACTTCCTATGATCCTATGATACTACGTCCATAACTTTTCAAACTTCCAAGATTTTGTACAAACTATAATGAATATTGCTTGTAGAACTGGCAGCATACTTGCCCTGTAACAAAAATATTCCTTTTGCATTTGTGTCATTACTATAACATCCTAATCATAGCATCTGACCAACCCACATCTGATGGAAGTTCGTCTGGATTCAGAATTACCTTTAATGAAGTTTTCTTTTTTAATTTATGATACCTCACTATTTGAAGACTGTAAAACTCACATAGGTGGAAGCAATTTGTCACTTTGTGTGGATAACATACATAAACCAGAGTGAATCCAAAGCTTTCCATAACTTGAATGTTCTACAGAGCATCTTTGTCTAATGCCTTTATTAATCAACAGTATTGTAAATGCTCTGCACATAATGTATATAACGCCTATTACATATTCTGTTATTGTTGATGCATATTGCTTAGTGTTCTTCTTTTATTGTGAAGGTTTGTATGTATCTGTTTTAGTTATTTGTACATTATCTTTAGGTTAAGCCTGAAACTGGTGCACCGTTGTCAGTGTATTACCCTGGTTAACACATTTAAATAAATAATCTAACTGATTATCAATGCATATGCTGAAACCACCCAAGGTCAGTCACTGTGGATGCTGAAACCTTCACATGGATGACAGATGAAAAGAACTGTGCAGATTAATCCTCCTACCAAGACAAATTTTCACATGAGATTTGAACTGCTTCAGATGTGTATACCTAAAAACAGATGCATGTACTACTCTCCATGTGATCCTGTCTAGGGAAATGGATCGCCTAGAACCATCTTTCCTCAAGAAGGATATTATGTTATCAAAAGCTCCAAAGAGTGCTTTGAGGTGAAATTTTCTCTAAGCACAAGCTTTTTTTTCATTTGCATATTTGTATGGTGTTATATCTTCTGGAATTATTTTTTCAGCTGAGTGCCAAAAATGAGGTAAAGTCAATTCTTGATGCAAAAATGCACAATTTGTGGCATGAAACATATCTGCAATAATTACCAGATTGTTTTTCATTCACCTGACATTACATAATAGCATTTTAGAGAAGAATCTACTCCTTGATTACTTATCTGTGGGATATGGTAGTTAATCCAGCTTTCTTGAGTAATATGAACAAGGCAAGGCAAGGGAAGGTACATCCCTAACCTTTTCTAGTTTTGTGTGTTTTCACTCTAAGCAGATTTAATACACACCCAGCCTCTTAATTTAAATTTCATCATTAATTCTTCAAGAGCCCCAAATGAAATATTGTAATTATATGGTTGGATATATGATTTGAGCCATATTCTGTCAGTAAAAAAAAATTTTTTTTACATTATTTAACAATTTCTTCATACAACAAGGATGACCCAAAAGGGATAGGCCAGTGGACTTTGTAATTTTGTCAGAGATATGGGTTTAAGAGGTTCCTAAATGCTGTTAGATTAACTTGGGGATGGAGGAGCAGCATGTTCTGCATGTAAAGTCCTTATATTCATTGAAACAAAATCTTTGTTTAGGTGGGCTGAGCTGCACAGAGACAGAGCAGAAGTTCTGGAAATGCAAAGACCAGAGAGGCCCCTTACACCACATAAGATTACGAATAGGTGTGGTGGACAGTCTGAGTCTGTTCAACCACCGGAGAACAGTGAAGTCAAGCATTTTTAAAATAGCGCTTTCACTTTTCTTCCTCCTTTGATACACAGAAACATTTCCATTTTTGTCAACCCCAGTAATTTTTAGTTTTCCTTTTGTGTATTGTGTCATTGTCAATATCACAGTATCTCTCCTACATGCATCATCACAGTAGTCTGCTTTTCCGGCACAAAGCAGAGGTTCCAAGTGAACTGCCACACAACTGCCATGTGGTCTGAAATTGAGGATGCAAAGGACACCAACTGCATCCATCCCAGAGTAAAACATTTGCTTTTTAGACACACAGTTCCTCTTCTGCATCAGTGGCTAATGACTTATGTTTCCTTGTAGGCTTAAATTGTCCAGGATGCCTGCAGTGTTACTACTGCTGCCCTAATCTGCAGTTGTAAATGTGCCTGTACATATATTTCTAAACAAGGCTATGAGAATTGTACATTAGTTATTAAAGAACACAGGTCTGCATGTCTCATGGATGAAACAACAGCTGCTTATGAACAGTTCAGCATATCACTGCAACAGTGAATGCAGTTCCCAGAATCGCTTGCTTCAGTAAAACTGAAGGTACGAACTGGGTCACCTGTGAAGTGGCCTATATTCTAAATCAATTTGTTATACTGCAGTAAAGTTGTTTTTCTGCAAATTTGCACCTGTAGTAGCAGCTACATTCTATTTTTTTGTTGGTTTTGTACTTTAATCATCATAGCAGATAAAAAAAGAATTCTTACATATGTTGTGTGATTAGGTACTGGATTTTACCTTATGAAATGTTTTGTTATCTTATGAGAGTGCACTTCATTGCACCGTAGTCAGCATAACATTTACTTGTAGTTATTCATCTGGAGTAATTTATTTAG